>NW_015505341.1:10283-63366 GCF_001515645.1 Sinocyclocheilus grahami | reverse complement strand
TAAAACAATTAGGTTTCCAAAAGTAAGAATAAACTACGAATTCAAGTAAAATTTTCAGTCATCTTATAAAAAGTGAGCAATCCTACTTTTAAAATCACTTGCTATGACAACTAATAAAAAGTTTAGCATCACGAAATTCTTGCTAAACTTTAAAAAACATTATTGAAAGAAAAATTGGATGTTTCATATCATAATAAAATAAATTATTGCATGATTATGGTCTCCAGTCTGAAAAAAACCTGCATGTGATTTGGCATTTCTTTATATTTACACAGTTTACTAATGATGTTCAAATGTGCTATTAATGTACTGACACAAAAATATATAGTGTATTTTATACAAATATAACTGATGTAAATGACAAAAACAAAGTTTAAGGCTGATGTCTCTATTCATTTTCACAGAAGCAAAGCAGCAGATTTTATAAATAAAAACAGTTAACAATGTTACTGAATATAATAGGCTATATTAAAACCGTTATTGCACGACATAGGCCTATTCTTACAGGCTACACAGACAAAACAGTGGGAGATGCGTTTATGCATTTGTTTTTCTATTTTACGCATTAGTAGTAAATCAAGACTTCGCAAGTTCTCTTGTAAAATAAAATAGTAAAAAACAACAACATGGAATAAACTGTGTACAGAAAGCGAGTAAAGAACTCTCAACATTGGGCTACTAAAAAGGTCAGTTTAATCTTCGCAAAAACTCCCATTAATAAAAAATCTGACTACACTCGACAATTAATCTCTTACACTGCATCTTTGTTGTTTATGATGAATTCGGTGCCTGCATGTACACCGCTTTTATTATTATTGCAGCTTAGATGTTCAAATAGCTGCAGTAGCCTACACTCTTAAAAATAAAGGTGCTTCAAAAGGTTCTTCAAGCGATGCCATAGAAGAACCATTTTTGGTTCCACAAAGAACCATTCAGTCAAAGGTTCTTTAAAGAACCATCTCTTTCTTACCTTTTTGTAATCTGAAGAACCTTCTTTCGTCACAAAGAACCTTTTGTGAAACAGAAAGGTTCTTCAGATGTTAAAGGTTCTTTATGGAACCATTTAGAAAAAAAGGTTCTTCTATGGCATCGTGAAGAACCTTTATTTTTAAGAGTGTACTCCGACTTTGCCACAAGGAAAAGTGCGTAGCCTACGCCTGCTCAGACCCTGACGTGGCGGTAAGTACTTTTCCACGTCAAAGACTGTTTTTATTAATATGAATGTTGCCGTGGATTTTAGCGTACACACACTCTACGATCAAATCTGTGCGCACACACATTTTATAAATGAGGCCCCTGATTACCTTGCACAGTACTTCAGAGTAAGATCTTCACAAGAAATTTGACGCAAAGTAAAAAAAATAAATAAAATAAAAAATAACGTTTACTTTTTATTCAGTCAAACTAGTCTTGTTGTCTTAGTGTTATACATGTGATCAAAAATGAATTATGAGATTAACTGGCTGTTATCATTCTTAATGAGTACAGTATTCCCCACTGAGAGGGACTACATTGTGTTCTTATCTGTTAAGTGCACCTCCACACCAGCTCTAATCCTCCTTGAAGATTCTCCGCATTAAGAGCAGCTTTTTCCCACATCATGCCCTGGGACAAGATTTTGTTTGTTTAATCCATTTTTGGTACCTTAGAATTTCAGGTGAGTGAATAATGTAAATTACAGTATGATGCTAAAATGGAAAATTAACAGTATGCTGTTGATATACTGTATAACTGTGTCATCACATAGACTGTTGTGTTAGTTCACATAAGTGGAACCACTAATTAAGCTGACTTGGGGGAAAAAATGTCTTCAAGCATTTGAAAAACACCAGACAGACATGTAAACTATGTTAAAAACTTTTTTTTAACCACAAGGTATCTTTAATAATAATCTTTCTTCAGGTTACATCGATAGGTCAGTAGTTCAGAGATGATATTATTATTTGGAGATACGAGCGTCTGCATTACTTACCATTGGAGAAAGTGTAACGGTCAACTTAGATGACGTGATCCTTGATAACCAATCACATTACACCCTTGGCGTCATTGAATTTCAGTCAAGAGTTGTGCAACACTCAATTGCCATTTACGGATACCATAGGAATGAATGAAATGTACACTCTAATTAATGCTGGGTTAAATACAACCCAGTGCTGGGTAAAATAGGGACAAACCCAGCAATTGGGCTGTTTTGACCCAGAGGTTGGATTAAATGTTTAACCCAACCTTCTGGGTAGTAACCCAAGCGCTGGGTCAAAACAACCCAATTGCTGGGTTTGTCCCTATTTTACCCAGCACTGGGTTGTATTTAACCAAACATTTTTTAGAGTGTTCCGTAAGCTGAATCCCACCTGTCGCAAAAAGTCTAAAACGACTTTTTTTTTCGGCGTAAACTCTAAAAATAGTTAAAATCGAAAACTATTGTTTAGTGTAAACTATGTTGAAGATTAGCCGATAGGCTGTCAATTCATTAAATGATAAGCTGTTTCCTCACAAAAGCTCTTTATTCAGCATAGTAAAGCCTCTCCTCCATTGACATCCATTCAAACAAAACGGCCTCTGGTCTCCTTTCCTGCACCGCCAAAGCTGCAGCATTAGTAGTAGCCATTGCACTTTTTTGGCTAAAGGTTGCAAGCTTGCCTTCCAGTGGCTTTGAGTAATTGGTGACCAAGTGTGCCACACACATTCTGAAAAGTGAAGCCAAAAAATGTAATTTGCCATCTGGTGGCTGGCTGCAGTATAGGTCATACACCCCGCCCTCTAACGGGTGGCTCCAGCTCACGACCACTACAGCGCAGACTCTGGCTCCAAATTACGTAATTTTCGCAAGATGACAGCGGCCATAATCACTTTTCTATAAGTGGAAGGAAGTGGAGACTCATCGTCCATTTTTTTTTACAGTCTATGGTGGTGGCAAGTGACTGCCTTTATGAGTGAATCATTGAATCATTCACTCAAAGAATTTGTTCAACTACCCTGAATCATTCAGAAACAAAACAAAGGATCTTTGAGTGAGTAACCAAATCATTCTCTCATGTCTTTCAAAAATACTGATTTTGTCATGAACAAAAAACAATTCTGTGTTGTTCAGAGATGCAATGGCTAATTTTTGGTGTAACAAAAATAGGCAATAGTACCTGCAATTTTGTGTCTACAAAATAAGTAACACACTTTTAACTTCATGTTGTATAAAACCATGTGAAAGTGTGTTTATTTTAGAAGGGAGTGTGCAGGTTGTTTAGATCTGGTAGTTTTAGCAGAGCAATGGCTCTCATGAGAGGGCTGATTAGCGGTCCGGTAAATCCTCTGGGAGGATGTGCTGCCACAGAAGCACTTCAGTTCCTTTTGTAGCTTTTACAGTTTTATGATTTCTAAGTGTTATTTATGTATATTGACCATAAATTATTTTAAATGAGCTTGCCACCAGATGTCATGATGAGCTAGCCTTATGGTTACAGGTAACAATATGTTTTATCAGTCCTATGTCATATTCTGCAATCCCTTGACCCACAGCTAGCATAAGTGTGTGAACAGAAGACATGAGAGCTTGTGGCCTTTTCAACATATCCTTCTGCAGTCCTCTAGGTTGAAATTGGAGCCACGGTGGTTTGATTTAACTGAACTGTGAAATAGGATATGGGAGAGCAGCAAACTGTAGCAAAGAGGGTGATTAGACCTTATTTTGATTTTTTAGTTCATAGGCTCAGCACACCTGGAGCACAGGTTCAGAAGCTGTTCATTTCACTTATATTTCGTAGGATGAGAACAGTGAACCTATAGTGAGATGAGAAGAGCTCTCAGTCATGTCCATTCAGATATGTGCCCTTAATGTATTATAGCCTACCTAATGGCTCTTTGCTTTAGAGAAGCTCTAGGGAGGCATTGCTTTAGTGAACTGGACTTTTTTGTAGGTTTCACCTTCACTTGTATAAAGGCCAAATTACTTAAAATTAAATAATTAAATAAATATTTTAATATTTAAACAAATTGATAATACATCATTAAACTTCATTAACTTATTATTATTAAATTATAATTTAGTAACTAAATTAGACATGCAGCTGAAACTAACAGACTTTGGCTGCACAGCGATTATTCAGGGTTTTGAAAACTACAGCCCTGAAAATAAATGTGTGAGTTAGCTTTTTGAAATGTTCACTGATTACTGTGAAGTGGAAATAAAGGCTGTTTGCTAAAGACTGGAAATATTAAACAAGTAGGAAGCCTAAAGAAGTAAGGGTGCCCGATGGTGAAACCATTAAAAAAAACAAAATGTGAATAATATTTCTTAAAAAACACATTAAGCTTAAATAACTTTCCAAATATATGACAGAAATGACAGTACAATTATTAGTGAATGTTAAAGTTTGATGTCAAATGAGCACAATGTAAAACACGGGGGACTGATAATGTATGTTTACCAATGAATAAATGTTGAAGGGCATCCAAATAATTAATGTTTAAATATGTTTAATAATAATGTTAATAATAATGCACTGATTCCAGCCTCTGTACTAGATTCTGTCAAAAGATTTAGCTCTGTTTGTCTGATACCCAAAACCAGTTAACAACAAGTCTTGTCTGATACCCAAATTCAGTCAAGCTATATGTTATTGTTTTGAGACATTTTGTAGCTAGAATAGGATGGACCGCAGATGAGTCTGGTTCTTGAACACTTCAACACCATTGGAGTTTTTTTCCATGACATAGTCTTAAAGAGATTAAGTGACAGCATATGATTTAATGTAAGTATTTAATGTCATTTAGGGCCAAATGACTATCTATCATTGAAACATACATTTTCTGTAATGCTGCTTTGAAACAATCTTTATTGTAAAAAGCTATCTAAATAAACTAGAATTGAGAATTGAACTGAATATTGTCTGATACTCAAAATTGTATTACTATCAGCCCAAGATGTTGACAAAGAAAAACAGTGAAGAGTAGAAAGCAGGAGAAAATTTTATGATGAAAATGTGCAGGGTTTATTGAATAATCTTAGTATATGATTTTATATGTTTCATTGCTCAGTTGATCTCCGTCTGTTATCAAACTGCTTCACAATATTATCCCATAAAACCTTGACACAGAGACATTCCCTCATATCTTTTACACATGAAGATAAATATTCCATGAACATATGCAAAATATTATTATGAAACAATGATTTTATTATATTAACACATAATATGAAACAAAAATAGTAAACATTCCAAGAGCAAGGAAAATAATATAAACTTACAAAATAAGTTTTACAGATGGAGATGACAGACATGACATTACAGTCTTGAGTTTCATAATTAATCGGTATGTGGATGCTGTAATTTCCGGTCTGCCAGCAACCGAGAAAAGACTAATAAAGGTGATGATAAATGGGGCAACTTTTTGAGCATTATTGCTGGGCAATTTTGCCGTTAACAGGCAAACAGGTGAGACAGAGGGCCTACGACCGATCTAGACCATTCTCAATGAGAAATTGCCCAAGCAACATTGCCCTGTGTATCTTCACCTTTAGAGAAATCCAAACATACCAGTGCAAAGATGAAACTCACACACAGCCTGAACTTTTTTTTTCTTTACTGAAGATCGTGATGTTGTTTTTTCAGAATCTTTTGAATCTCTGTATGAAGTGGCAGAGCAGCTGGGATCATGATGTTTTGGCAGTGTCCAGGAATGAGCCTGTAAACTTTGTAAGAAAAAAAAGGACATTATGCAAAAGTTGTTGCAAAGACTCACTGCAGATGGAGATGTCAGAGAGCATATTTCAGTCTTAAGTTCCATAATTAATCCGTTCTTGGATGCCGTGATATCCAGTCTGCCAGCAACTGAGAAAACACTAACACACCGCTACAAAGATAAAAAGCAATTAAATTCACACACAGCCAGAACTATGTTTTTGCTGACGATCCTGAAGATCTCAGTTGACAAAACATTTTCAAACTTACAAACAACAACAAAATAGCCTGCTTCTGAAAGGTGTTTGCCACGTACTGTAGCTGCACTCCTACTGTTTCTCTGGTGTCACTTTCAAATTAATCTGCATGAAAGCTATGGAAGACTCTCTGGATTGAAACCCTACAGCCTGCCTTTTAGTGCTTAAACTAATATTAGCTTCAATCTACAGATGAAACAATGGGTCAGCTGAACCACTGATTGCATGGAATGGCTAAGGATGGGCATGAATGAATGATTGTATCTGTACTTGCTCCTCTAATTTTGGTTGACTGGAGGTTAAATAAACATCTGACAGCCTCTAGCACCTAAAGCTAAATGTTGCCATGAAACTCGAATACAAAAAAAGTCCCATATCTTAGAGAAATTTACAGTTTTCTCATTGGAGAGTGCTGCAGGGCTGCAGGGATTGTTGTAGTCCAAAACCTGGAAACTAGTTAGCATTTTAGCACTTCCGGGTTCCATTGTTCTGAATGGATTGGATTTTTGAATGGATTTTTGGTTAAATGCCTGAAACAAGGTGTGTGGTTAACGCAAGCTCAAGATATTTTCACGGTTTATTCTACAACATAAAGTACATCAGTAAAACTACGGAGGTTGTCTGGGACATCACACCAAATAGGTAAACCTGCCAACTCACTACTTCACACTTTCAACTGTTTCACACTTGCAAACTCAAACTTTCAGGGAATATGGATATTAAATAAAGACTGAAAGAGTTGTCAGAGGCAGAATGGTGGTGCAATGTGCTGTAGTTCATTTATAAGCTTTGTTTAGATTTTTACTTCTGCTGATTGCATTTAGGCTTTAAAATTTGTTAAGATTATCATGATGAACAAAACATGTAAGAATCGTAGTGACCAAACTTTTGTTGGTCACTAAGCTTATTTTCTGCAATAATCCAAATGCCAGTGGACAAATCTCTATATCTGCTATTGTACAGCGTGGTTCATTCAGTCAGGGTTTAGATGCTGAATTTTATATTATTCTATTCTAGTGCAGGAGCTACTGGCCCTTTATGGCTTCATGTGTGTCAGTTTTGTCTTTCATGGAGAATGAAGGTGGGGGAATGTAATGGGGTCACATTGTCTGATTTGTTGGAGTCTGTGGTATAATGTGAGCTCAGTGCACATGGGGATTTGGATCTATGATTTTAAACTGCTGCAGGAGTCTCCACTGGTGCACATTAAGAAACGTTTCATGGAGTCTTTTTGGTCTTTGGTATTTGAGTGTTTGAGGGTGATGCTTGTGTTGTGAAATGTTTCATGAAAGGAAATTTAAAAAGCTCCTCTGCTGCAGCTCTCAAATCCTTAAGATGTCAGGTTTAATGTCACTTATGCCAAACGACATGTTTTATATTGATCGTGATGCACCAAATTTTAATATGTATGTTTCAAAATGCACTAATGTGATATAAGAACCACAGTGTACTTAAGTTTCCTCTCACAAATCGTGTATCACTTCAGAAGACAGTCAGATAAAGCTTTTTTTAATTTTTAGGAGGCTTGACAGTCACTGGTCACCATTCACTTTCGTTGTATTGAAAAGAGCTGCATGAACATCCTGCCAAAAATCATCTTCTGTGATCTGTAGAAGAAACTATACAGGTTTGAACGACAAGAGGGTGAGCGAATGGTCAAAGGGGGTAAAAAAACTCAACAAAAAACAACAACAAAGCACTGTTGCCCTCAATGCCTAAGTGAGGTATGACAAACTTGTCAAATTGATGAATTCTTTGCATGCCAACCGGCGGTTAGCCAGTAAGAGATTCAAACTGCTTTGTATTACATAAAGTTATTATGACAGACATCAGACCACTACTTATCTTGGCAGTGTAACATCGCTGGGTATCTGTATTCCCATCACTAGAGTGGTCACCACAGGAGCCAGTCCGAAAATCAGCCCACTTACCCATCATGCGAATTCTACTCTCGTTAACAGACATATTACAGGAGGAGGTCTCATTATTGCACCTCTGACTGTGCATAGATGGTAAATCCAAGATTAGAAAGGTGTTTACCTCCTAAGGGAATATGGTGTTGTACTAAAGTCACATCTTCTATTTTGCTCTGTTGTGACGAGTCAGTAAGTCAGGAAACATTTTGATGTCAAGTAACTTGAGTTATTCTTTTGTAGTCAGCCTAAATCCAGTGTATGAATGTAGCAATATTTCAAAATGAAAGGAAGACTGTGTATCATGAATAAACCAAAACAGTAGTTTCTTTTAATTTATATCCAAGAACATTTACATTTAGGGCAGTTAAAACCTCAGCACAAATATTTTTTACATTATTTGGGTCTGTCTAAAAGATGGAATTACATTTCCCATAAGCATGCTTTTAAAACAAAACAACACAGGTTTGGAATATCATGAAGGTGAGTAAATGATTACTTTTCATTTTTGGGTGAACTTTTCCTTTAAGGTTAGATTTTAACATTTCGTTTTAATTTATGTAAGATCATATTTTAAAAGTAGCCATCAGTTATGCAACACCAACTGTAGCTCTCTGGCCTCTGTGTTTCCAGCATTGCCTTTAAAAGAATGGAATTTGTGAGAAGGGAAATTAATTTTGAATTTCATATCAGAGGAAGCCATCAGGATACAGGATATTCCGATGGGATGTGACAATACATATTGCATAATCTACCAGAACAAATAAACAAATCCAGAGACAGTGACCCATCTGAGCTATTGATATTAAAATCATAACTGAGCCAGTGTCTGCAGACAATGTTTATGATGTATGAAATTACCTGTCAGAATTCAGAATATGTACAGAGCTGCATATTGATTCCACTCTGGTGGAATGTTCTGGAACATAGTATGCTAAGGATAAGACAATAACAGCGGCATCATATGTCATCAGGTCAGAGGAAAAACAATAATCTAATATTATTATATTAGATTTAGATTTAGTTTTTAATAAAACACATTCATATTCGCTAAACTAATGAAAATGGAGCATATATGAGCTGTGCTGTAACAGCTCAGGCTTAATTATATTAACAAACTAGGGTCTATCACATATTTTCCACTCAATGAGGCATGACAGTCAAGCCCCTAGACAGGTTCTTCATGCAAGTACCTTGCATTTTTTTAGTGTTTGAGATTATCACATGGAAATAATGATATGCTAGATTTTATTTTAATGCATTGATCTGAATCAAACCACAATGAAGCAATATGGAATCAATATGCCTCCCATGTACCTCTTTCTCAAATGCCTGATGTTACATCCGAAATCAAGAACTGCCATTTCAAAGATTACCCTTGTATGAAATGTCATAGCATTGACCTTCTTTGGTGAAGTACACTCATCTCTAGGGCCTGTCTGCCCTTCTTCATAATCTGGAACATTTGAGAAAGAAGCTTCACTGATTCTGTTTCTCTTGAGTGGAGCCTCTTGACTCCTCAAGCTCATCAGTGCATTAAAGTGTAGAATTAAATCCCCACAATTACCATGTAATATTTGACTATTTAGGTTGTTTTTGAGAAACGGTGGCAAATTGATGAAAGATGATTACTACACTTGAACCAGATGGACCCTTCTGTCTGGGGTCCAGGAAGGTAGGTGTTAAGTGTACTAAGCAGGAGAAAGCACCTCTAGGGTGACATAATACTTCTGTTCTCCTACACAAACACCAGACCCAAAGACAATCAAAAATGTCTGGTCTACTGCTGAAACTGCCTTCATATTTGTTTTTATTGTGTTACTATGCGCCTGTTAGTGTGTTCCGTTTGATTTGATTAAGTCTATCACTACAAACAAATTTACATCCGTAAGTATATACTTAGTTTGCATCTAAGTGTTTCTTTAGTATTGCAACTACAGTATACTACAAGCAAACTTTAGATATACTGTTAGTTTACTAGTTCTGTAATTTTAGTTTATGAAAGTAAGCATACTTTCAATATTCTTGTTTCATAATTTTTCAATAAGTTTTCTTTAAGTGATCTTAACATCATACAGAAGCTTGTTTCTGCAACAATATATAAAAAAAGAAAAATAGCTTTCCTCCCCACACAATAAAAAGATATTTCACAATTATGGCTTTTTTTATTTTATTTTTTTACTTTCGCTTTAACTCAAAATTCCAAGATATAATCTCAAAATCAAGAGATATAAATTTATAGTTCTGAGATGAAAATCCACAGTGACCGTTTTATTGTTTTATTCTGTGGCGGAAACAGGCTTCCATCTTATATATAATTTAATATTTGTATATAATTTTTTTTAAATTGGAGACCAAGTATACCTAAGAATTTTGTGTATAAAAAGTAGATTGAAAGTATACTTATTTTTAATTTAAAGAGGTACACTAATAGCACATTTTAATTAACATCTTTTTTTGTAAAGCTAGATGTGGTAATTGCCAAAAAAAGTGGTCTCGGAGATTGCATCGTCCACCAGGTGAAAATCATATTTATTATTTATTTAGTCTGGCTGTTTTTAAACACATATGACATTAGAAACTATAATTTTTTTTGTTCAAAGAAATTTTATAATAACCTTGCAGCTAAAATCCCAGCTCCCTCTTAAATGCTTAATTTCAATGAATTGAAAAAGCTTGTCAGTGGAAATAACTGTGAAGTATTTTTTTCATATCTCCACCACAAGTCCAATGCACAGTTTCAGACTTCACATAAGAAATGCAAACAGTCATTATATCCTTACTGCATCAGACGCAAGCTATTATTGACTGTGCAGAATGTAGAACAACTTCTGTATATTTAACCTACCATGTATTGAGGAGCAATCAATATTTGTCTCCTCTCAATGATAAATGCATTTTTTCCTGCAGTAAATGAGGGGTTTGTGAAAGGTAAAGCTGTGCAGTTCAGCTCTGTCAGGGTCCTGGAAATGTTCTGTGCCAGGCTGCTGAATAATACATGTTTAAATGCTTCACACAGAAGGACGACCCTGGGTGTCCCTTCATCACGAGCCTCCTACAACAACCTAATTACAAAGCACTATCACAGCAGCTGGGTCCAGCATAATGAAATGTTGTGCGGCACTAAACTGTGAGCAATTGTCTTTCCTGGGGAAAAGGAAGAAGAGTTTGCTTTTCCTTACTGAGAGTTAATACCTACTCAAGGGCTTTTGACAATTAAAGGGATTGTTTACCCATTTACCCCAAAATTATAATTCTGTCATTTAGGCTACTCACCCTTATGCTGTTTCTAATCTAATACTTTATTCTGGGAAACATAAAAGAAGATATTTTATTTATTTAATGTTTTTATTTATTTATTTATTTATTTTTCTATCAGGATTTTTATTTGTGGGTGAACTATCCCTTTAAATGATTAACCCTGGGTCATTTGAAACTCTGGGTCAACATAATCCTGGGTTATATTTTTTTAATCTTTTCAGGTTAACAGGTTAAGAGATTGATTGGACGAACAGAGCGCGCAACCTGTTCCTGCCTTGCTCTTGCTCATAATTTGTGTTTAGGCTATACAGTATATTCCTGAGACTGTCCTTGATATAGTTTTCGAACATAACTGTAAGAATAAAATTGTCTCCTCTTCACTCCAACTGACACATTTTCCGTCACTGTCAGATTTAGATTTTTTTGCTTCGCTGAAACGAAAAACGCATGAAATTTTCTGTGACTGTTCAAAGCATATGATCTGGAAAGGGCTGTTCAGTTTTTATTTTTTGGTTGCTAAAATAAACTAGCCATTTTAAGGGCCATTCACACAGAATGCACTTTTGTATTTAACTGCACTGCTTTTACTTAGTTTTTCTATGTAAACGTGCTAGACACAGCAGTGTTTGGCCATTGCACCTGCATCCTTTGCAGCTCTCGTGCATGACATGGCATTCTAAAAAGCAAGAGCTACAGTTAAAAAAAAATTTTTTGTTGCTTTTTTAACCGCTTCACGCCCATTAAACATTGAGAATGAAATAATCGAATCAGTCTCCCTAGCTTTCAAAGAAGCTTGCTATTTGCAATTTGCAATTATCATGGGATTGTGGTTCTTTCCCTAATTAAAGCAAATTCTGCACAGAACTGACCACCGGTGATCACTGTGAAATGGATGGCAGTTAGAAATCTGTCCAAGTGTCGTCCAATTTGTTCTGATGTCATGCTGATGTCTGATGTCATTAATATCATTATTAACAAATATTGTATGATCTCTGTACTATCAGTATTTTAATGCAAGATATTTAAAGTGTACTTGAAGTATACTTGCAATTCACCTTTTTCCTGAACGTGGAAGTCTCGCCCGACTCATACTGGTACGATGCTTTACATTTCCGGTCTCTGGTGTTTCTAGTCAAATGAATGTATTTTCCCAGCTGATAATATAAAGTTAAACCCATGAAAATCGTTTTAAAAAGCACATGGTGCCATAGTTTCATCACTTTACAGTGTCGCAATGACTGTCTTTTTGCAGTAACTCACCTGTCATAGTTTAATGAGTGGGTAGGCCTATGACAGGGTTCCTCAAATCTTGCCCTGGAGGGCCAGTGCGCTGCAAAGTTTAGCCCCAACCCTGATCAAACTCACCTACCTGTGATTTTCTAATGATCCTGAAGACATTGATTAGCATGCTCAGGTGTGTTTGATTAGGGTAAAAGCTAAACTCTGCAGGAAAGTGGATCTCGTGGGCCAGATTTGAGGATCCCTGGCCTATGACATGAAGCTGCTGGAGGTCAGCTGCATTGAAAACACATGAGCTCATATATACAGCTCCCTATCGGGGTGAAATTCGGGGGATTTTTATTTTGTTTTTCACACACAGTATTTTAACTTAAGCGCTGCAAGCCATGCTCGTTTTCTTTTGTCATCGTTTATGCAAGGCATACAGCGCCAGACATGGACAGATTTGCTGGTACGCAAAATTTCTTAAGTTTGCTATTACTGTGACAGCCGCCAATAGCACAGCTTAATCCTGCGCACATTTTTATATTTAGTTATACTGAAAAAGTTTACCCTGTTTTAACATGGATTTCTATGGAGACCGGAACATGAGAGCATCCAAACGGAAGTTAGAATCCATCATGGCGGCATTCATCAGTTACTTAGGAAAAAGGTGGATAGTTACACTTTAGCAGAATCAAATAAAAATTAACTGTATCTTTAGTTGGTTCTCAGCAATACTTAAGAAACAATTAAAGTGCATTAAACAAAATTAGTTGTTCCAATTTAGCAGACTTTAAGTATACCAGTTTAGTATACCAAAAATACAATTGCAGGGCATTTTTATTAAGTACATAAATACGTAAGTTTGGAAGTATACTTAGCACAAAATAAATGTATTTAAAATACATTTTAGTACATTTTTTTTTACTAGATGTGTGATCTCTCTATGGACATGATAGTTGTATTTCTTTAAAAATCTAAAATACATGTCCATATTAAACTATAAGTGGGCATACTTTGGGTCTCTTTTTCATCATATTCATTTTTATATAAAAGCAGCAGAACTTAAATCCAGCTTATTAGCAACAAAGCACATGAATTTGAATCGCATGATATCCACATTTGATCTTGTATACTGATCTACTATGAGAAGTGAGAACTGCATCTTGACTGCACTTATTTCACTGTCCTCTCTTTGCAGCCGCTTGCTCATCTAAATTTCGGGCAAGGCAAAGGTGCATTTGAAACGAGCCTGTTATCTTTTTGCCAGATTTTCAAATCAAATTTGTAATGACCTTGTAGCTGGTCGGTTTTGGTTCATGGTTCATAACTCTTGAACAAGGACTTTTTTAATATTTGTATCAGAAATATAAATGAGAAAAATCATTCCAGAACCAAGGCCACTGAAAAAGTGAGCGTCACCATTACTATATACCTCGGCACTCAAAAGCTGGGTTTAACAGACACTAATGCCAAGTTAAACGTGTTTTACTGTCATGATACATTTAAAACAAAAAATGATATGCAGAGGGAGACTACATGTTTCTTGCTTTGGAAAATATAACAATTTATCACACAAAAGCACATTCACTTTTTCAATAGTTTGCACATGGCAACCGAAAATCCTCGCAGAGTAGCCTATCAAATATCTCCCCATCAGCAGCGTTTCCATAAACTCTTCAGCACATTTGGTGCTATATTTCACTTTGCTGACTGTATGGGGATCAGCAAGCTGACCTTGACATCTATTCTCTATCAGTTTCATTGTCAGAAGTAAAACCTGGCATTTGCAATCGCTGGGCTATGACTTAGACCGGTATGAGGAAGACACTGTGGTCAATATTGCAAAAGTCTCAAATGAACAGATCACTAAAAGTCTCACAGTAAAAACAGTAATTTATACTGAAAGCTGTTTGCCTTGTCTTTAACAATACAGCGAATATTGTCTGTATTTGCTGATATTTTTAGCCAGCTAAAGCAGCTCATCTGCATCATATTCCACAAGCATGACCATCATTTTATTAGTCATTTTGAGTATTGTAATGAACCTCTTCACTCTTTTAAACAGTAAACAGCCAGTTTCACAGTTTACCGAGGTCAAAAATTGCTCATTATGGTGTGACAGTCCAAGAGCATGAGAGGGAATATAGCAGAGTAATAAAGGCAAGGCTGGCGCAGGCTGGTACAAGTCACAGGGAGCAAGCTGTTTGCATGCCTATTATCAGACAGCTTCATCTACATCTCAGCTTTATCTCGCTCCTTGATAACAGACTCTTTCCCAGGGTAGAATTCAATGTGGCACACAATTCAGAACTACTGAAGATGATATATCTTGTGAAAATGAATGAATGTCACTGAACAGATGTGAAATAAATGATTTGAGCAAAATGAAGTTCCACAGCGCTGTAAGCAATATAAATGCTTTATTACACGAGTTAACCTTTAAATGGGTTTCAGAAAATGCATGTTTAATTCTGCAAATATAATGCTATTCTAAAACACCACCCAACATCTTGGGATTTATGAAAAAAGGAGCCCCCTGGGTGTCAATTTGTTTCAATAAATCAAAATAAAGAGACAAATGCATCTTTCAAATATGGCAATTTGCTTAATGGGTTTAGACAGAGCTGGCATGTCTCTCTTTATTTGGATGCGGATGACTGGCATCATATATTCAGTTTTGCTCCAGGGGATATGAGCTCAGTCATTTTACAGAAAACTCTTGCTCCCTCTGTCACTTTGTTCTGAGAGACATTGTTATTGTTGATATAAATCACTGAGCACTAATGAATACTTAGCATTACTTTTTTATTTTGTACCACACACTCTTCCTTGGGCAGGATATAGTCCAATCATGCACCGATCATAATCCAGTAGTTCTCCATCTTAAGTGAAAAACAGGATAATGATTATTATATATATAAAAAAGATCTAAGGCATATTAAATTAAATTGATTTTGTGATTCATCTAAGGAAAGTGAGAAATTAACTGACTACCAGAATTGATTTTCATGATCATTTTTAACCCTTAATGAGGATAAAATTTTCATACAAAATGACTCTTATGTCAGAAACTTTGATTAAAGTAGCACAACATTAATTCGTTAACATAAACTTTCATTCTATCAAGAATTTATGTCAAAATATTGTAAATAATATGCATGCATGACTATCCCTTAAAATGCATATTAACACAGGATAAATAATGGTATAAAAAGATAAACGTAATGTTTTCTTAATTTTGGAGATGAATGCTCCAGCAAGAGGAGGAGGATTTTTAGTGTCCCTTTAATCTGGGAGGTCCTGGAGAGGAAAAAAAAACCACCCTGTGGAACAGGAGTGCCATCTTCAGATGAGTTAGTGTAAGAACAGTTAACCAGAAAAATGAACACAGCAGGGCTGCCCAAACTCGGTCCTGGAGGGCCGGTGTCCTGCAGAGTTGAGCTCCAGCTTGCCTCAACACCTGCCGGGAAGTTTCTATGCCTAGTAAGAGCTTGATTAGCTGCTTCAGGTGTGTTTGATTAGGGTTGGAGCTAAAAATGACTCTTATGTCAGAAACTTTGATTAAAGTAGCACAACATTAATTCGTTAACATAAACTTTCATTCTATCAAGAATTTATGTCAAAATATTGTAAATAATATGCATGCATGACTATCCCTTAAAATGCATATTAACACAGGATAAATAATGGTATAAAAAGATAAACGTAATGTTTTCTTAATTTTGGAGATGAATGCTCCAGCAAGAGGAGGAGGATTTTTAGTGTCCCTTTAATCTGGGAGGTCCTGGAGAGGAAAAAAAACCCACCCTGTGGAACAGGAGTGCCATCTTCAGATGAGTTAGTGTAAGAACAGTTAACCAGAAAAATGAACACAGCAGGGCTGCCCAAACTCGGTCCTGGAGGGCCGGTGTCCTGCAGAGTTGAGCTCCAGCTTGCCTCAACACCTGCCGGGAAGTTTCTATGCCTAGTAAGAGCTTGATTAGCTGCTTCAGGTGTGTTTGATTAGGGTTGGAGCTAAACTCTGCAGGACACCGGCCCTCCAGGACCGAGTTTGGGCATCCCTAGAATACAGCAATACCATTTCAAAGGTCTTTGTTTACAACATAAAACATGCCTGCAAGGTTGCTTTTAAAAATGTGAAACACCAATTTAGAACGTATCTGGCAGTATTCTGAAATGTATGGCGGTGTTCTGTCATTCAGAGCTTGAAAAACACTAAAAAAGGACCTTAAATTAATCATGTAACGTTACTTAATGGGCAGACAGTGTGAACATGTCTTCTCCTGAACCTAAAACAATCCAGTTGCAGCATTTCACACCTCTTGTAGTTTATCCATACACTTCTTACTTAAACCAGCAAAAAAAGGCATTACAATAACCGAGGTGACAGAAAGTAAAACTATGAGTAAGACTATGGTTCCAAAACTAAAAATCAGTTTCACGTTCTTTCCTGCAGAGGCGCGACAGAAGCGCGCGCTGCCGCTGGTGTCGTGAAAGCGGAAGTGGAGCGCGCTTGTGCCATAAGAGCACGCGCAACTTCCGCCTTGTTCAAAAACATTTGCGCTCCCGTTTATTTGGTAAAGCAGGACTAATCTTCTTTCCGTGGCTGCCGTGTTAGTGACCCAGTATGGACATCCAGAGTAAGTGTTCGTGTTTACAGCAGTCCTGTGTTTGTATATTGATATGTAGGTTGAGTTTGTTGAGACGTGCGTGATTGTGGCTGTGCTCATGTGACCGGTAACTTACAATACAGCAGAAAGCCATGCGTTTGATCAGATTTAGAACAACTAACGTTATACAATATCAGTGTATGCGGGTATTTTTATATATTTAAAATAAAGTGACAAACCACTGAAAGTGCATTTATTTGTATATGCTCCTGATTGCCCGTATATGGTTTTAGACAGTAATTAGCAAGAATTATTAACACTGAATTGACCTTTTTGATGTATAATAACAGGCATTGAACCAATGACACTCGGCTCTCCAACCTCCCCCAAGCCTGGGGCTCAGTTTTTACCTGGGTTTCTGATGGGAGACCTGCCTGCACCGGTCACACCTCAACCCAGGTCTTTTGGGTTGACAGGGGGTGGGTCAGAAACAAGATCTCCTCTTCTGGCAGGTAAATACTTATTATCCTTTTACTGCATTTTTCTAATACCATAAGGAATTATGAATGTGTCCAAAATGGCACAGAAGTTACTTGGTGAGACATTTGATGCTCTCTCCATCAGGTGGGTCTCCTCCACAGCCGGTGGTCCCAACGCCTAAAGACAAGAGTGGACACACCATTGTCTGGTCTACCAGGGACGCCAGGAACATGTAAATATAATGTTTAATTACTTATTAAATGAGGACGGTGCTCTGTCTTAAAAAAAAAAAAAGAAGATGCTTATTTTTTTATTTTTGTTTTATAGTGTCTAATTTATTTAGCCCCGTGGGGCAGCAGAGGAAAACAACACTTTCCCCTGCTCAGGTAGATCCGTTCTTCACACAAGGAGATGCTCTGTCCTCGGAAGACCAGCTAGATGACACCTGGGTCACAGTGTTTGGGTGTGTTTAGATCATGTATTTATTTATTTTATTGTTCCATTGTATTACATAATTAGTACAAATATAATGTGTCAGGCTATATGGCGGCCATGTCTACGTGGCATCAATTTTATATTTGTTTGTACACAGGTTCCCTCCAGCTTCTGCATCATACATCCTTTTACAGTTTTCACAGTATGGAAACATATTAAAACATGTGGTAAGTACAGGCAAAGTTTTAGCATTGTAGACTGGCTTATGTATGATTTGTATTCCATAAAAGTGTTTTCATTTACAGACGTCTAATTCAGGCAACTGGATGCACGTTCAGTATCAGTCTAAACTGCAGGCACGAAAAGCTCTCAGTAAAGATGGAAAGATATTTGGAGAAGCCATAATGATTGGCGTCAAACCTTGTATCGATAAGGTAAGAAGCACAGAAGCGATAATTCTATTCTGGCTTATGTATGATTTGTATTCCATAAAAGTTTTTTCATTTACAGACGTCTAATTCAGGCAACTGGATGCACGTTCAGTATCAGTCTAAACTGCAGGCACGAAAAGCTCTCAGTAAAGATGGAAAGATATTTGGAGAAGCCATAATGATTGGCGTCAAACCGTGTATCGATAAGGTAAGAACATAGACTGTAAAAAAACATGGACGTAGTGTCCGTGACGTCACCCGTAGGTTTCTGAAGAGCATTTTTGAAGCCTAAAGCGGGCAGAGCGGACCGTCGCCATCTTGGCAGCGCGTCACCACGCATGACTCCTGGATAACCGAAAATGGGCAAAGAGGTGGGACGTGGATGGAGCTGGTTGCTGAAACCACACTCACCTAGCTCGATGGTAGTGACAGCAGCGGCAATCCACCTGTCACTCAAGTGGCCACGCCCTTAAATATGCAGAACTTTAAGGCTTAATATAATTTAAATGGATGAGTTTTAATAAGGCAGTTTAATAAGGGTGGGGGTCTATGGGATTGACTCCCTTTTGGAGCCAGTCTCTAGGGGCCAGTCGATGAATTGGCGTTTAAGTTACTTCCGTGTTGGTTTCAAGGGAGAGACCGGAAGGTTGGCGCTTGGGTAGGAAGCAGAAAAGCAGTAATTCCCTTGTGAAGACCAGCATGATAGATGGAAAAGTCTCTTGGTTGTAATTGCAACAGTGGTAATGTTACATTGGGAGTGTTTTTTTTTTTGTCAGAGTGTAATGGAGAGTTCAGACAAGAGCAGCACTTCCAGTTCTGTGTTCACACCTCCAGTGAAGGCTCCCGGCACCCCCAGTCACCCTCTATCAACTCCCCGATCTGTCATGAGACCCCTCAGTGCCGCTTACAAAGCATCCAGCAGTGACTACCAGGTATAGTTGACCAGTAACCTTCCACCCACCCACTGCTGGTAAAACCACACGAATAGTGTTGAACAAATTAATTGAAATAAAACTGGCAGTGTCTTTAAAAGCTTTAAAAAAACAACAACTATTTTTGCTATTTAAGAGTGAAGGCGCATATTATAAAACTACACACGGAAACGCAAAGGTTATCAGCAAGGGATACAAATTAATTTGGGCAAAAATATTAATAAAATGAAATTTATTATTATTACTACAAAAATGTGCAAAACCAAGTCTGAATAACTTTATATTGACAGTAGAACTTAGTCAAAACCTACATTTGGAGATAATGGGCGTCTCACCCGGTTGAACATGAGCTGATATATTTGTGATTTATTTATTTTTCTTCTTGCCATTTGGATATCTGTGCCGTAGCAAAAGTTTCATATTTCAATATTTGTCAAAGTAATTTCTGTATTTTGAATAATGGAAATATAATGGTGGGAATATTAACAATAATTGGTGTATTAGAATCTAGATTTACAAATGTTATTTAAAATGCTAGTTACTGGAATGAATTGAAATGTGCTGTAAGGAAAAACTATTTAATAGAACAATTTGTGAAGTGCTTGCTTTGTTTTGTTCTGATTTGTAGGTTGTGTCAGATCAACAGACACCAAAAAAGGATGAGAGTTTTGTATCAAAAGCAGTGGAGTATATGTTTGGATGGTAATCTTTCACTCACAGGGTCCTGATGAAAAAGCTCTGAGACCATCAACAGCCTCTGACGTGTTGACATTGCTCTAAAAACTGACATTGGGTTTTCTGAGCACAAGCACTGAGTGAATAGAAAAGCACTTTCTTTGCGGATTAATTGACTTTGCGTGCTGTTTTACGGAAGATGGACTCTTGAGTGTTTCACATGGACTGTTCTCAGCTGCTGGGTTTGGAGTTGTGTGTTTTGAAGTTAGTCCCTCCTGTCTGTCCTCAAAATCATACAGACTTGCCAACTTAATCATAAGCATTAAGTGTTTCAGGTCTTAACAAACATGCCAAAAGAGAGTTCTGTTGGAAATTTAAGGATCCAAATCATGACACACTTCCTCACGGGACCCTATTGTAGAAAATCTGAAGTTCTTGCCTGACATAATTCATGGTTATGATAATCTTTCTCTGTTCATGTATAAGAATGGATCTCTCAAGAATATCATTGACACCTACAGCTTTTTGAGATCAAGGCCTTAATCTAGGATTTTTTTCATTGGGTTATATACATCTGTTTTTGTGGGTTTTCAATAACTTTCAGTTATTTTAATGGGACAGAATCAGTTTTTTTTTAAGAAATGTCTGAATTTGAAAATGCCTCTACTCTTTAATAAACACTGATTAGAAACTGCAGTTTGTTTTCTGTAGTTATGTCTTTGTATTAAATTATTAACTAGGCAATATTGAGGCTATAACAAAAAATAGCTCCTTCAGAGACATTGTTTGCCTTTAGTAGGATACAATTATTTATTATTTTGTTAAATTTACAGTAGGCAACTTTATTTACTATTTGTGTCATTTAAAAAAATAATTTGTGTAATTTGATTGTCCATAATATGGAAGTCGTAATCTGGAAGAAACCTCATCCAATTTAAAACAAATGGGTGAATTCATGGCTGAAGATCTGGACTTGGTATTATTTGATGAGTAAGAGGTTGACTATTGCATGGCATCATAAATTAATGAGCATCTGGTGATTTATTTTTTTTCCCCCTCAAATGCAGGCTGTTTCCAAAACGGTCATACAAATATTGTGAATAAGTGTTTGTTCCAGTTTATTCTTGTCTTGGTGTCAGACACCTGACGTAATTTTGAGGACTTAAGACTCGACTTGGAAAGTATGCAGAGGGTTTGCAATGAAACATTTAAAGTGTGAATTTTTTTATTAATTTTTAAGTCATCTTGTTACATCTTTCCTTAAAGGGGCCATATGATGTTGCTAAAAAGAACATTATTTGGTGTAATGAAATGTTTATGCGGTTTAAAGTAAAAAAAAAAAAAAAAACACACTTTCCACATACTGTACATTGTTTCTCCTCTATGCCCCGCCTTTTTGAAACGCGTCGATTTTTGCAAAGCTCATCGGTCTGATAAAGTGAGGTGTGCTGTGATTGGCCAGCTATCCAATGCATTGTGATTGGCCGAATACCTCAAGCATGAGATGGAAATGTTACGCCCCTCACATACTGTTGAGGCCGTGTCCCGGCCGGAGCGATGAGACAAAAACATTAAAACCCATTACAAATGAGGCATTTGTTGCATCCAGTGGGGACATAATTACTGATTATAATGATTTATACTGTCTTTTTACGCATTGCATTGCATCGCACCGCGTAAACATAAAACTGTCTGCATTTGTGATCAGAGAAATGACAAACAACAAGTGCTACGCTACACTGCCCAAAACTCGCGTTTGAATCATCAGTGGCAAATCCTTTAAATGAAAACATACTTACAGACTGTGAGTCAGAACTGCTGGCGTTTTAGTCTAACGTTACTCTCCCAGGATCAGTAAACAGTCCTCCATAAAATGTGCTGCACACATCTGGATATTTGGGTTAAACTGTTCTGGAACAGTGTTGTAAATACAACTTAACCACTGATTTGTAGTCGTGTCCTCTTTTGGAAGACTAAACAAAGTTAAAGAAAAACATGTTGCTGTTAAATAGAAGTCTGGACAAAAACCCTCTGGCAATGTGAGAGAAGACCGCAATCTGAATGCCTTCTAAAAATATAGCAGCTATAAAACTATTTGTGTGTTGTGTACATGTAGTATTCCGGTAAGATTGGTAACTACTTTAGGGAACGATACTCTAGCTTGGAGCCTTAGGGCTTGTCCAAAAAAAGCCCTATAAAGCTGCAGCATGTACTTCAACATAAAATAAATTGAAATTCATTTCATATGGGGTGAGATGTGCTAATAAGAACAAATTGGTGTGCATTGCCTTCACTGCTTAAACCCTTTCACAGCTCAGCATATTGGATACATGTATTGAATTATTTATTTTATATGGTCTTGCCTTATTTGCACTAGATTCTGTTTTCAAATGTGTCGCGTATAATAGAATCTAATTTGTAATTTTTGGGTGCAAGTAATTTGTAACTTGACCCAAACTTTAGACATGTAACTTTAGCCTTTATTGTAGATTATTTCTTGAGCTTTGGTTCGAGACTCAAAGGTTAAGACTTGTAGATGGAACATTTTTCTGACTCTTTCGTTGACCTTCCAGATGACCCTGTGACTTGTTTCAGGTCTCTGAACCTCGCTCTGATCAGGCAGCAGAGGTCAGGCAGGGTAGCCAGCTGGATCCCAGATCAGACACATGGTTGAGTGCTTGCTAAAGGTGACACTGAGCGGCTCTGGAGGTGAGGATGACCCTTGCTGTCAGAGACTGCCAGTGCACAGCTCAGGTGATATGCTCAGAGATGCACACTACCCCTGGGCCTGTTTCAGATATAATCCATCCTGATTACTGCTGTTTTTCCACCGGAGGCATGATTTAACTAACCTTGAAACAGGCTTATTTTTGTGGCATGTTGTTTGTGGCTTATTTTTATTTTTCATGCATAAATGAAGGTGTAGTGGTTGGTATGCTATTGAAGCTGTCAGGGTTTCACTGACCTCACAGGACATCAGGGGCCGATCACGATGCAATATTTTAACATTTTTCTGAGTGAATGCTTTCTGAATTAATAGCACATAAATAAAGAACCGCAAATTATCTACAAATATTTCTTTATGCTTTTTGGTCCCTTCAAACTTAAATGTTCACCCAAACATAGCAACAAATGAACACATTGCTTTCAGAGAAACATTTACTCTTGTTTTGGATGTACAGCAGTGCAAGAAAGCAGCCACACTAGCATGTATTTTCCAGCTTGAACCTACAGTGATTTGAACGAGGATGGGATGCTGACCACTAGATGGCAGCGTGTTCATTTATTCATTTTTTTTAATCATAACTTAAAGAAAGTTACTTTTTTTTTCTTCTTCAAGAAGTAGCACATTTATTGGGTTTGATCCTTAGGAGCAGTGTTTATCTTTCTGATAACTTACAAACTACTGTAAACTTTGACTTATTAATTTGAAAGTGTTTTATTACACACACAAGGGATATGGGCTTGTTAAATGTGTGGGACTTTTGGAATTGAATTGAACATCTTATTGTTTATGCCTAAAGATATAATAGATGAACATATGAAGATCTTGAAAAGTGCTTGTGCATTGCTGTAATTTTAATGGAGACAATTTGCACAGCTGACATTATTAATTGAGTCTCCAGTATAATAGTGCCATTTTAAACCTCATCAGCTGACCGACTCCCTGGCACTGACGCAGCATCAGACATAAACATCCCGCTTTGAGAGGTATATCCAGCCTAGTTCAAAACACATCAGGATGCAAGCCCTCTTAGTCAATGTGTAATTTTATATTAAAGAGATCAGGAAGGAATTAAGGGAGAACTTGGCTGTGCAATAGGATTTATGCAGGTCCTATTAGACTTATTAATTTATAGTTTTAATTAAATTCTGGAAATGCAGCATTGCAGAAAAGTAATCTGGTTGCGTATCAATAGCGACTCCAGTGAAAAGGCCACAGCAGTATGAACTATTTAATGAGAGGAGGTGAATTAACTCTGAGTGGGATAAGGGAAGAGGAGAGCCACCGTGCAATGAAATGCTTCTTTATTTGGCACACAATGGAATAAGGGCCGGAAAAATCAATGATAATATCTCCCGATTACAATCATCAAGGTTTACTTCTCTTTCAAAATGCTTCTTATCAATTCCCTTAAGAGCAACAGCCTGTGTGAAGGATCAATACCACGCTGGTGCTGTGGTTTTACTTAATGCTTTCAGCCCTGGGCGTTTGGTGCGGATGTGTGTGAACGCATGCAAAGGCTTTCCTGCCACATTAGAATAGTCTTGCTTTCATTTGGCTCTAAAGAGATCAAAATAAGGACGGAGGGTTCTTCATGCAAGGGGTTCTTATTCCAGATCACATTCAGACATGGACTAATTCTTCAAGAGGTTCTCCATGATTTGAGAGTTTTTCGATCTCTTGGATGTAGCCATTTGATGATAAAGGGTTTTTAATTCACAAGAGTGCCATGGTCATTCTGAAGTATTCTTTGAGGTTCTCCATGATTGTTGATGGCGGTTGATGGAGGACTTCCTCCTCATGTTCCCAGTGTGGAGAGGGAATGAAGGATAAGAACGCTGCCCAAAAATGTTGTTTTAATCAAGATTTTTGTCTGGTTTTTATCTAAACGAATATCTAAACAAGATAAATTTACTTGAGAACTGAACTTTCGTAAGATCATTTCAAACAATGTGTCACTTGATATTTTTGTTTTTGAAGTCTAATATAAAAACAATTAGTCTTTAAAGTATAATATCATTATTAATAATAATAATAATTATATTATTATTATTAATAATAAAATACGTTAATATTAAAAGACATTCTCCTCATGTTCCCAGTGTGGAGAGGGAATGAGGACTAAGAAATTTACTTGAGAACCAATCTTTCATAAGGTGGTAATAATAATAATAATAATAATACGTTTTAATTATTTTATAATCATAGTTTATTATTATTCCTATTATTGAGTATATTTATTAAATAATAATAATAATGGTTTATTAATAAGTAATATATTTATTTAATAATAATATATTTATTTAATAATAATAATAATAATTATTATTATTATTATTATTATGTAATAACAATTTTATAATCCTAGTTTATTATTTTTTACTATTGAGTATATTTAATAAATAATTATAAATGTATATTATTTATTGAAACTTAAAATACATTATTAAAATACTTTTAAAATACATATTAATAAGTATTATTAGTAGCCCAATTATTTTTGTTGTTATTACAAAAATGTATAATTTTATTATTTTTATTATTAAATGTATTGTTAGATTTATGCTTTAAAAAATTGTCAATGTGTTAGAAATGCAAGAGAGGTTGTGGGGGTCTATGGGCTGAAATGAACTGACAGAAGTGAGGTGGGCATCACACAGGAGGTGAGAGAGTTTGAATCACAGCTCACAGAACCTCTGTGGCCCTGTCAGCCCTGCTCAGACTCCACTGAATGATACAGCATGATGCCTTTCAAAAAATGGTCTGACCATCGAATGCAGGTTAAGCCATGCGCAAACATCAGCGGACTTTATCAGCACACACATTGGCTGCTGACCGGCGCTCTTGAACCGGGGCCCTGCACAGAGATTCCTCTCAGGTGTTTGCAGGGACCGTGATATGATGGGACTGGAATGTGAATGAAGCGTCACGTAGAGTCTATGCTCTTGTCAAGCAGGATTACGCTCTGATGTTGACAGCCGTGGGTATACAGAGAGCATTGTTATTTTGAGAGGAGATAGTGCCAAACTTGGCTGCAGGTTGTTGACTTGCTCTTGTTTGTTGATGTAGTATTAGGAAAGTAGAACCTTTTCACTTTAACTAATCTACAGTTAAACCTACATTTTCACAGACTTGGACTGAATGCTTGATTCAGTCACAGCATTTAGTGATTAAATATTTGTGAATAATGACTGTTGCATAGAGCAACACTTTAACTGAATTCAACTGCATTTAGAAAACTGTTTCCTACAGCTGTGCTTTTGTTCTGTCAAAACTAACAATATATCAGTAATAAATCAGCAAGGATAAAAGAATGAGAGAAAAAGTGACTAAGAACAGAAATAAACAAGTGGAAAGGAGATAAATAGAATTAGAAGGAAATACAGAGAAGGACAATATAAAGAGATTATTGAAAGCAAGATAAAGCGAGAAAAAGATGAGCAGTGTCCATCTTTTCAAGATTCTTGGGTCCCTCAGGCCTTTGACAATAAGTGGGACACCACTGAGTCCTGTACTTTTTAGGACTCTGTGTGTCTGAGAGTGAGAGAGAGATAGAGAGAAAGGAAAAAAAGAAGAGGAAAAATGGGAGCCTATTTTCTTGGTCGCGAGACCTCACGCTGTCATTGTGCACAAATTCAAAATGCTGAGAGAAAGAAGTATACAAAAAATGAGGAAAGCGATAACCACAGGTTGCCTGAACAAAGCAAAAATAAAAAAATTCACAATATTACTGCTTTTGCTGTATTTTGGATCAAATAAATGCAGGTTTGGTGAGAAAATACTTCTTTAAAAAACAAAAAAATATTACTGATCAAAAACTTTTGACTGGTAGTATGTATGTATGTATGTATGTATGTATGTATGTATGTATCACACTCATATCACATCTAGTTGTTTTGGATAAGAATAAAACATCAGGTCCGACAATATCATGTCTTTTTTAATTTAAATCTAGATTTATTCGCATTGGCCCATGGAAACCTCTATGAACACACTTGACTTGACTTGGCCAAAAAAGCGCGGGGGACGAATTTACATTTTATTTAAAAGTGTTTATGTATTCTATACTCATGGCGCGCACACACATTAGGATAGGTTAGATATCTGCCTCCTATCAAGCACTTTACCGATTCAACTACTCCTCTCCTCCTCCTGCCTGGCTCTTTGGCCAGCATCACTCACCGCAGAGCAAGCCGGTTCTGAATAAATCTGCTGTGAAAACGTGGGAAAAGCCGACGAGGAAGAAGTTGGAGTGACGCGATCTTTAGGCAGTGCAAAATACTTCATCGCTCCGTCTATAGCGCATTGTGATTGGATGGTTTACGCTGTCTATACAGGAGACAATCCAATGGGCCACTGGCTGCTCGCTGTCGGCCCCTTAAGTGCGTCGGCCCACCGGGAAAATGCCCGGTATGCCCAATTACCAATCCAGCCCTGCTGTCTTCTATGTAGTTCCCAAATGCATGCACTTATGAGAGCTGAACTAAAAGCAAGGGTGTCCTAAGTGACTCACTTCCACAAAGGTTAATTGTTCATGCAGTATTTACCGGTCGCTCTGTGTCATCCGTCTCGTGTACATTTCCCAGCTATCAGCATGAGATGGCCTTCAACCAGTGCTCTGGGCCTCTTGTTATGAATCTAACAGCATTGTTTGCTATGATGCTCAGCCTCCAGCAGTCTGTCATCACAAGGATGCATGCTTGGCTTGAGGAGAGATTTCTCCCCGACCACCTTGTCTCACCCTGTTTCTTTTTCAATAATTTTGTGAAGAACAGATGGAAGTGGAAGTTTGCAGGCTCGAGAACCTGCGGCAGCCATGTTGCCATGTGTGTGCTTTTGGAGGGAATGGTCTCTCCGTCTTTGGTCCCAGTGCTTAAAGGTCAATGGTAATCACCGCTTTGTACAGGCAAGCCATCTAGATAACGGAGGTCACGTGGCTTTTGTAGTGCATGAACACCCTGGGGCCTAAAAAGTGGCAGCCAGAGAACCAATCAGTGTATATTTGCAGTTCCCTCTCTTTCATAATTTTAATGGAGATACTTTTTGGTTGACCTCCAGTCACTTTGGATGCTACACATCACTGAAACCCTCCAAGGAGCTTGTTAGCATTTTTAGCCTCTTTTTCTTCTTGCTGTTTCCATGCAACAGATGCAAAGATAAGTGGCTCTGTACGACCTTAGTTAGGGTGGGTACATCCTACGTGATTCCCGGCATCTGCGAAGGTGTGTTGATGCTGAGTGATTGCTTTCCCACAGGGAGTGCTGGCAAGTGGGAGGTTTACCCTGAAGGTTCTCATGGAGGGGGCACAGTGATCAAGAATAGATTTACACCAATGGTAGATAATGGCAGTCAGCAAAAAAATTATGCTGGGGGAAAAAAAAGAGAAAGGAGCACATTATCAGGAGTGGAGCGAGGCCGTCTCCACCCCACCCCGAAAAGGTGTGGGCGCAGAGAGAGTAGCTGGGGAATTCTAATGGCATTTATTCTTCTCTCGGAAACAGGATAACTATAATACGTCAGTAGTGTCTTGCGAATGAATCCATATTGGCTGGCTCCTTAGATATTCAAGGACTTTTATTTCTCACAGGTCCTGTTGGCACAGTATTTGTTCCCCAGCAAAGTGGCACCCTATTTTTCCTCAGTAATGTGCTGTATACTTTGTAAATATACACTCAATTCAATGTTTAAATTAATTCTCTGTAACATACAGTGTATCTTATTAGCAATCTTGGGAATAGCTGGAGAACATAAGCAAAACAGTAAAACACAATCCATTTGCTCTATGAAATCCTGTTAATTTGCTTCATGTAATTGGTATAGCAGGCTTATGCAAAATTCAGGATTGAAGAATTAGTTTATTTTCAATTCATAACCTGAAATTTGAAACAAATTGGTTACAACACAAAGGAAGTTCAATAGGTCAGACAGACAGATACTATAGATACAGTAGACAGACTGCATCTGTCTGTCTGTCTGTCTGTCTGTCTCGTTTTATTGTTCTGTCTATCATTCTATCAGTCGATCTATCATTCAAAAAATCCTGTTATTTGAATTTCTTTAAATTTAAATTATTTTAAAATGTAGAAGTAAACTGCTACCTCAACTATAATTCAGTTCAAATTCAGAAAATGACATTTGTCTTTGAGGAACTTACTTTTTCTTCAGGGCACTTTCTTTTATAGAAATCTGCCCCGAGTGACATCTCAGAAAAAATAATTAATTACTCCTCAGAAAACTGATTTTATTCCAGGGATGCTGCAGGTTTCCCACGATCTAAGAAATTGCTGTTTCAAACACCTATGGCCCACAAATACAGCACACTAATAAAAACCTTGTTTATCCCTGTTCTAGGAAAGCCTATGGCATCAGAGACCCTACCAGAAAAAAATGATCACACTGTTAAAGTAATACCTGCTTTAGTGAGTACAGGATGCGTCCACAGGAGGGATTAGCCCTATTGATCCCAGCTGGCAGACAGAACTATTTGAAAGTCAGAACAATCACATTGGGAACAGACTCTTTGGGCATGTGGACCAAAGGAAATGCTAGATGTAAGATACAGTCACAGAATTCTGTGTAGCGCAACGGCGGGAAAATGCTCAACAGATAACAGGACACTAACACAACTATTGCCAACAACAGCTTTTGCCATTCACCTCAACTCATTTCTCCCTTCTTCCCTTAAAGTTGAAGTGTGTAATTTATGTTGTAATTTGTGTTTTTGCTTCATGCTGACTTTGAAGGGAGTGTTGGCTTTCTGTTTTTCGCCTCTTTTTGTCTAGACTAACATGGTTTGATATTGTTGGTCAGAGTGGTTAAAGTTCTAGATTAATTGAAAGGTTATTGGTTCAAACCTGGTTTAACCTCTTTAAATTTGAAATGGTTTTACAAACATAAATTGAGAAAAAATGCAGCAGCCTCTCTTTTCTTATTCACTTTTAGTTTGTGGTCATCTGTACAATACATAACATTTGATTACAGAGAATAACAAATTTGTATATAAAAAAAGTAGAAAAGAGGGAAAAAGTGTTTTAAAGAGCTTTTATTTTCAAAGGAGATTGTGGTAAGTTGTTATTCTCTTTACAGACTTTTCTGTTGTTTTATTTCTGGTTTCTGTTAATTTGTACTGTATATGCTAGAGGCATTACAATTTCTGTAAATCATTCTGCAAATCAAAATAATTTGCAATTTTCTGTGGATGCATTCTGCAGTGGAGTGTTGATGCACATTCATAGATTTTAATTTGATCAGAAGACAGATTTGAGATCTCATCTGAGATCTGGTACCTTTGATTTAATCAGATAATAACAATGTGAACGAGATCATGCAGGTAAGCATGCTGTATTGTGCAGGGGATTTTTTTATGTGTATAACCTCATCCATCAGATGATGACGTTGGACGATGAAAAAAGCAAGTCAGCAGATTCCCATAATCTCAGAGCACATCACCAGGGGACTGCAGCTGTGCATCCAGAATGCAACAACATTGCCTGAAAACATATAGAAATTCAAACACACTGGAGCCTTTGAATAATTTCATGCAAGAAGCATGTTTATGCATTGATAGCCATGTAAAACTTATTCTGATGAACTTATTCTATCTATCTATTGTTCTATCTATCGTTCTATCAATTGTTCTGTCATTCTATTGGTCTGTTTATTGATCATCCACCTGTAAGCATATAAACCTTTAAAGCTTAAGGGTTTTTAAACTTTCAAACAAAACTTTGTCAAGCTAATATTTACAGTTTGCTTTGTAAATTTATATTAATGGTCTAGATGTTTTTCTAGTGTTAATTTTCACAACATGAAATAGACTTAATTCCAGGTTACTACAGTGGGATTGTCCCTGTAAGAATTGTACAGTAATTCGCTTTGTGTAAGACTGTCAGCTGACTGCTTGCTTAGATGTCTTGGTGTGGCATTCATTAAGCAGTCTTCTGTTCTTCTTTACAGCTTTACTGGCTGTTGCACATTGATTTAAGATTCCCACAATGCACACAGTGAGTGCTCACACTTTAATTTCTGAACATAGTGATGTTTATGTAAAGGCATTAAAAATGATCTGGCCTTCGCTCTGGGGACCGAGAGAAACCCACAGCTCTCAGGGGTACTTAATTTGATATTCCGGGGAAGAAATTTCTGCTCTCTTCAACATCCCACGATTCTGAATAGGTATTTATAAGATTGTAAAAGCATAATGTTCCTCTCAAGGGATGAAATTAATTAGCCTCACCATCTGGTAATTACGCTAAAAAACAGTAGGTGAGATTGTTGATAATCGTTGACATGCACAGCGTTTCAACTCACTCTGGTTTTATGGGGCTTGCATCAGAATAATGCTTGCTACTCTGTTTACAGTGAATGGCATTATCCGTGTGAGTGTTCACTGTTACCACAGCAGAGCACTTCTTATCCACAGTCTAATAACTTACTACTTCACAACCGCAGGTAAGCAATATCTCTCAGTCTGAGTTAGCATTCTACCCACATTTCCCCTTTTGCAGTCCATTTTCAGTGTGACTAGGGTTGCTGACCCGTTCTTACAAAATTATTTTTTTTGTGTCTTATGCCCAATGTTAATGCAGTGGGCTTAATACTGTTAAAATGTACAGTTTATGGTGGAAAACAAATTGGATGTGAAGCACATACACATTTTGTGTAAGTGGCTGAAGTTAATTACACGGATGATACATTTTGGGAGAAAGATCAAGGGAGAGTAGCTAGTACCAGTTGTTGGCTATTTGCACTTTTGGTTGTTCTGTTCATCAGAACTGTTTTGGGTAAATAGGGAAAGATCAGAGTCAAAGAGTCAGTCCATTTTTAATCAGTTTCCAGCTTCACACTGTAAAAAAAATTCTGTGACATTTACGGTAAAATACCAGCAGCTGTGGTTGCCAGAACTTCACAGTAAAAAATATGGTAGCTACATTTTAGGTTTTACAGACTTAACTTAAATTCACAATAAAATACCGTATTCCATTAACTGATGTAATGTTAATAAACCAACATATTTTAAGTGCTAATATCTGTTTTGAACCATTGTAATGAACTGATAACCACCAAAAACTGGTGGTGATGAGAAAGTCACATGATGAACCAAAGCTCATCACAAACAGCTTTTCTACGAGCTGAGGAAGGCAATACTCATATATAGAAGGTGCATAGTGTCATTCACACAAACACTAAACCCCATCATGGTGTGACACATGATACTGAAATAATGCAATACACATTAATTTAACAACATTAGATGTAAGATTGAACCCTAATGTACACAACTGATAAGAAAAAACTAAGAAGAAACGTGTAATGAAATTACTCATTTGTAATAGTAGGGAATTAATTATTATTAATTCAGTCAGGTTTTGAAAGGACTCGAATCTAAAAAAGTCAAGGTCCACCTGATTAAACTGATTTTTAATCTAAATGGTTTACACCCTATCAGCTACTCGGCCAGCGAGAAGATGTCAGTGTATATTACCAATTGAATATGTATTTTATGTTCTCCCTGGCCATGGGTTAACACAATTATGATAATTTGTCAGCTCTTAGAGAGGTAACGTTGATCTTGGCAAAGTTTTAACCTTGAAATTATATGACACCAAACCAATGATTTTCTATAAATGAAACATTAATTTTATTGGATATTCTAGATTACATAAAACCTAAACTAAAACACACATACACACACACATACAGTTTCAGATGAAAGAAATGAGAGTTGACGGAGTTGCATGACGTTCAACTTCTAACTCGTTTCACGAGTGATTTAAATTCACCTGAGAGACTTCCCAAAGCAGAGAATTTGTCTTAATTTGACTGCTTAAATTAGCTGGAAACCAGTTCAGCAGAGATAAGATTTGTTTGTTACTTGCGTTCTGCTTGGTTTCCTGGATGTCTGCTGAGGGAACCCCGTTGCTGATTGGTCGCTGAGATGACGTCGGAATGATTTCCTTGGGAAAAGCCCTCCGGAGATTGGTTGGCTTCTTTATGACGCGGAGACTTCAGCAGTTTTGCTACAGTCTGCGTTTGCGTTAAGTTCTTTGAAGATCGTGTTTCTCAGAAGTGTTTGAGTTCTTAGATGGTCTCGCTTGTGCGATGTTACGGCGTGGGGCGCTTTGTCACGCTCACCAAGGTGAAAGCCAAAGTTCTTTACAGTGAGAGAGCGAGCCCCGAGCAAGAGCGTTGCGTCCATTTTACGCAGGCTGACCTTTGGTCCGCCCCACGACGCGATCTTCCAATCGGATGCTGTTGCAGGGCTTAGCCACGCCCTGTGCGGTTCTTTTTTTCATGCACAAGTCACATGCTCCATGGGGCGTATTTCTGGAAGTTTTACCTAACTTCTGATAAAAGTATTATCACCAGAGAATGATACATAATATAAAAGTTTCACTAACACCAATGTTCGGCGAATAAGACAAGCTTTCACCCGATATAAAACTTCATATATCTTACATGCATATTAAATGCTTTGTCTGCTAAAACGAGTTATAAGGCATATTAAAATATCATGGTTTCAATAACACAACACACACACACACACACACACACACACACACACACACACACACACATATATATATATATATATATATATATACGGCATAACACATGCAGTGGATACATTTTCACTACTTTTGAAATGATTTGTCTTTTAAAATCGTCATGCAAGGTTCTGTTTCTTTTGTTGTAACATAAGGACGCGGGTCCGTTGGGGTTTCAGGAAGCAGATGTGATGGGAGTCATGTGTTAGTCACGTCTAGATCGGGCCTGAGGGCACTAGTTAATTTACTCATCCTTTTCCGGTTTGGACATAATGGTTCCATCCATTGGTGGTCCCAAGACATCGGGGTTTCTATAGGTTGTGAATGAACTCTTTCAGTCCTTGATACCAAGAAAGCTTTATTGTCTCCTGATTGAATTAGTTTCGAATCTCATGAGTAGATGAGTTTGCAAGACTGACAGGAAATCTATGGGAATATGGGACTCGTGTGCTGGGTGATTAGCAAACCACAGTCTGCGTTTGCGTTAAGTTCTTTGAAGATCGTGTTTCTCAGAAGTGTTTGAGTTCTTAGATGGTCTCGCTTGTGCGATGTTACGGCGTGGGGCGCTTTGTCACGCTCACCAAGGTGAAAGCCAAAGTTCTGCTGGGTGATTAGCAAACCATGTGATGGCTGATATCAGTGTCCGTTCATATTTAGAAATCCCTACACATGTTATTTCAATAAAAAAACATCAAATATGAAGTGTCATGCAGGGAATTCTGGGAGTGTCAATTTGCAGTTTTTCACTGTAAATTATACAATGACTTTTTCTTTTTCACTTCCAAAAACCGTATTTTTAACAGTATTTTACTGTGAAATTACATAAAACGTAATAACATTTATTCACCGTATATAGTATGAAAACTTATTGTTAACCAGTTAACAGGTTTTTACTGTAGCATTTTTACAGTCTTTTACTGTTAAAATCACAATAATTTTTTACAGTGATGGTACATAAGGTGTACAAAGGTTTACACATCCTTTTCGGGTCATATTGAATACAGTGGGTTAATTCCATGTATTTTGCATAATTTGACAGTTTCATATAAAAAAACAACTTAATAATAGTAAAATATAACTATACAAATTTATATATAATATAAATTGAATATAAATAATTGGTAAAGATGTTTGTTTCTAAAGCAAACGTAAATACTTTTTTACATTTTAGATTCTGTCATGTCAATATTGCATGTTTCACTGTATATCTGAACATGAAAAAAATTAGAATATTGAAAATATTATTTATGAATACCTAAAAATAACAAAGAAATCAGTCTGAATATTTATATACAGTCATAATTCCAGTGTTATTATTTGCACTAGGAGGTAGGAGCCAAACTGACATGTATGTAATGATGTGTGACAGTTCAGTTTGACATTTGTCAGTGAGCTGAAATTTAAGTGATTGCGTCTCAAATAAATTTTAGTACCTAATTCAGTCAGCATATTTTTTATAGATACACACATACTGTAGACATTTCTTTTACCATTTCATTCATCAATTGTCTCTTGCCTGCAGTGATTTACTTGAATCTCTAATGCCATATGTGATATAAAGAAAGTGCTTATTTTCCTAAAAACAACTAACATGTTTCTTATTTACTTCTACTGAAGTTAGCAACCCTAAATGTGACCTCTCAGAGAGATGGACAGCTCTTATCCCCTCAGCGCTGTGGCAATAGCTTTGCTATATATGGACCAGGTGCGTCACAGGACAAAATACCCCCTGGGCGACACGTCACCGTACCCCCCAGACAACCCAACAGTCAGCGGTGTGGTAAGAGTCACATCCCGTTCTGTCCTCTCTAGCGGCAATGCCTCTAAAAGCATCCCTCCATGCACTTATAAGATGTCACTCACAGGTCCTGAGTCAGCAATCACTGCACTTTAGCCATGTCTGTGTTTGCTGATGCCAGGGGTCTTCAATTCCCCAAATTGCGCTCGAGCACACTAACCTGCTCTTCAGGTGAAAGGAGACAAAAAGAAAGCCATCTTAAGTTCCCTTTCAATCTCTGTCCCATCCAGCAATCCATTTTTCTTTCTTTTTCCTTACCTCCGCCACTTAGTAGCTGCAGAGAGGTTGAAGTGAATGGCCTGGTATGTGCTGAAACGGCCAGGACAATAATCTGCGAAGCACAAGGCTTCTCAAGTGCACGTATAGTCCTCCAACAATGGCCGTTTGATTCCACTCAGGATGCATTTCCCACCTTAAATCTCTCTTGAGCCTTTTTCTCTTATTGTGAGAGAGTGATTTATACCCGCTCACTCTGAATAAAAGACCTCTGCCACCAATTAGGTGATGGCGGTTGTCTGTCAGCTGTCTGGGCAGTCAGCCTTGTTCAAATTTATTGTTCTTTGATTGAAGAGAGAAACTCATTCGGTGCGAGTGTGAACCTGATGCCAAGCCCTCCATGGTGCAGCTCGCTCTCCATCTCCTGCCAGCCCAACTAATAACGCATTTAACTTTTTTTCTAAGATGCACCTATGGTTCTGAACGAGATGACGAGGGACCTGAGCAATTAGGTTTTTCAGCTGTCAGACACATTTTAAAAACAATGAAAGAGTTCTCTGATGCATTGCTTTGTCGGGCAGTTAGAGATAAGAACAATTTGTCTGGAATTTATTTTGCTTGCTCGCTCCATATTTTAAGCGTATTAATAGCGTGTTGTATTTCACAATTGGCTGAATGATTGAAGAGCTGTCGTCGAGAGCAGAGTGGAAGAAAAGGGGACTGAGACAATCACCCCAAGTCATAATAAATGCAGAACATCTTAGAACTTTTGTCTAAGATGTTCATTCCAGGTTGAAGCCTCACACAAGACTGTCAGCTCCACAAAAATCCGCCAAGCATCCATATGCAGTTGGGGTTCGTTTCCATTTCATTGAGGTCGTCTTCACTCCCACGGCTTCATCTCATAAAAAAATAAACCACCTCCTCGAACATCACATGCAAATTCAGGGTAAATTCCTTTTGAGGCTTGAGTATTTGTTTAGAGAACTGAAGTTTAAAGAGATTAAGATGACATTTCAGTGTTCACAGTGTTTACGGTTCTGCTCTATTTGTGTCTTAGTGTCTTGCATTTTAAACACATTGGGCATTTCGTGCTAAAATGTGGATCATCTGCTCTCTCTCCTGGATACGGATTTAGAAATAATGCAGCACAATCTCCAGCTCCTCAAGTGCTGGTGTATTTTGACAGTTTGAAGTTGAGCCGAGTTTCAAACAGAAGCGTCTACAAAAAGCTAGGGGAATCAAATTCAGGTCAAACTCTGTGATCCAAAGCAGATTGCTTTTATTTTGAACACCACAAACACAATTGTATTTTGCAAACTTTGCCACGAAGTGAAAACTTTAGGCAAGATCTGTTTCAATAGAAGTCAGGCTCCTGGCCTCCATAGAGCACCCTGCCATTGGAAGTGACAGAATCAATGGCCTTTTGCCTTAAGGCTTAAAATTAGAGTATTGATGCTTGTGTGATTTTCTTAATGGCTTTCTGGAAGTCTGACCACTTAACTATCTCACAATGGTTGAGAAATACTTAGCTAGATGATGTTATATTGAAACGCAGTGTGACATTACAGAGAATGTATGCAGAACGTGTACAGCTGCTCAAGTTGAAGACCGAAAAACATAAGCGTCCCTTGTGCGATGGTTGTAATAATTGTCGTTGTTGCAGCAACCGAGCCTCCTCGTCAACTAAGTGCATGCCAAGTCGCAGGCTTTGATTTTTAAGCTCATTCCACAGAGGTTAGAAATTAATAGATTATTAAAGAGATCTGATGCATTTGGTGATATGTCTTTTGTTTTTCATTTATGTTTAACTACAGAATCGATTTGGGATACCACTCCATCTGTGGCAAGTTGCGATTTTTAAGAGAATCATTATGCATTCATCATTCTCATGACTAACTTCTTCCTGTTTGTGCAAATTGATGAATATTGGACTTCTTGCATGAAGTGGAAATGAAAACATCTATATGAATTTCATTGCATCAGATGACAAAATATCAAGCAATTACTTTGCATCAACTGGTCTTCAGGTGATCTTTAGTGGATGTCAATTTCCCTGAAGTCTCCTATAGTCTTTTACATTAACTGCTGGTATGTTTGACAACCAGATAATGTCCAAATATCTTGATTTTTGTTCTCTTTTCTATGATAAATGCCCTTTGATTGATGTCCAAATAGAGGATAAAACCACATTTAAAGAGTTTGGTCTCAGTAAGATTTTTTGGCCACACTTTATTTTAAGGTCCAGTTCTCACTATTAAGAAAGGAAAGGAAAGGACGTGACGTGTGGCCAAGTATGGTCACCCATACTCGGAATTTGTGCTCGGCATTTAACCCATCCAAGTGCACACATGCAGCAGTGAGTAGTGAACAAACACACACGCACACCGTGAACACACACTAGGAGCAGTGGGCAGCCATTTTTGTTGCGGCGCCCAGGGAGCAGTTGGGGGTTTTGTGCCTTGCTCAAGGGTCTCACCTCAGTCGTGGTATTGAAGGTGGAAGAGAGAGCTGTACATTCACTCCCCCCACCAACAATCCCTGCCTGTACTGAGACTCGAACCCACGACCTTTGAGTTACAAGGCTGACTCTCTAACCATTAGGACATGACTGCCCTATTAACTATTAACTATGACTTTTCTTTCAATAAACTCCTAATTAATGCTTATTAATAGTTAGGGTAGTTGTTAAGTACAGGTATTGTGTAGGATTAAGGATATATAATATGTTCATGCAGATTAAGGCATTTAAAAATGCTTTTTAAGTACTAATAAACAGCCAATATGCTAGTAATATGCATGCTAATAAGCAACTAGTTAATAGTGAGAATTGGTCTCTATACTAATGTGTTTTGTATGTGTGTGTGTGTGTTTTATGTTTTTGAAAGAAGTCTCTGCTCACCAATTTGGAATTTATATGATCAGAAATAAAGTCAAACAGCAATATTGTAAATATATTGTAAAATGTAGTTTATTTCTTTGATGGCAAAGCTGAATTTTCAGTATCATTATTCCAGTCTTCAGTGTCACATGCTCCTTCAGAAATGATTCTAATATGCTGATTTGCTGCTCAAGAAACATTTATTAAATTTTTTTGGAAACAGATTTTTTTTTCTAGAATATTTAATGAATAGATTCTTCAAAAGCATTTAATTAAATTATCTTTTTTTTTTTTTTTTTTACGAATGAAAAGGTCTTCATTATAACATTAAATTTAATTTAATGTTTTTTTATTTTGTTTATTTCATTTATATTTAGGTCTGTCTTTATTGAATTCCTCTGACTCTAGTCACTAAAGCAAATATACATTTCTGTCATCACACCATCTATAAGAGCTGTAAAAAAAGCAGAAGTTCTTTAATGGGTACTGTAACTGTTAAAGAAGCCATGCAAAGTCAATCCTTACCTTTGCCACCTACATGGTGGTGCCAAATGGAGCCAAACACAGATTTTGAGCTACAATTCCCTTCTCTGGTCTTCTTTTCTGGGAGAGTGCAGTCACCCTCTAAGCCAGAGCTGGAAGCTGTCGGAAGGATTGTGCCATCAGAATGTGCAGCTTTAAGTCTGTCATTTTGGAGAGATTTGAAAAGAGACTAAAACGGCATTTTAGTGCACTGCTAACCATTTTTCCTGCTTCAGAAAAGACGCATGACAAGAACTGTGCAGTCCTAAATTTGACCTACTCAGTCATTGTCTCTCTCTTTCTGTACGTCCTTCGATTTCTTTTTTTACATTTCTTACCTACATGAGCTGATGGAATGTTTATGTGGATAAGCAGCAGTGAACTGCAAAAGTGAAATGGAAACCTATTTGCCGAAATGTGAAGCTGGACTGTTATCAGCAGAGACCGACTCGCCATACACCTCTGTATTCTGTCAGGCCTCGGCAGGTAGAGATTGAGAGAGAGAAAGAGACTTTCTCCTTCCTGATAAGTGAACGACATCTCCACAGGCCAGGTCACTGCGTGTGAGGCACGACAAGATACTTTTGATTGGAGCTGCGCATTTAGCTCTTATCTGTCCCTGCTGAGCCTGTGCGAGTACAAAGGTAGAAAATGGCCAAAACAGAACAAAATACAATCATTCAGAAGACCCAAATGATGTATGGCAAACAAACAGTGTTTTCCTTGAGCTCACAGAGCCGTGATAATTCTCGGAAATGGTAGAAGTGCTCTTGCTGTGTAGCCACGTAATGATTCATGTTTAATGCTTATCGTCGTGAACCGCTCGCTCCTCTACTCCTTCATACATTGCACCGTATTTTGTAGGTGTAACTACTGCAAGGTAGGAGCTCAAATCCCATCTGGACACTTTCTATAAAAACATTTGCTGTTAAATATGTTAGCTCTGAACTTTTAGTGAGCATCCTGCCCTTGTGCTAAATCTGCTGAGAGGCATCAGCAAAGCTTTTAAAGAAATAAAAAGTGAACACTGAGAAGTAACAATGAAAAGTGTGGTGACTTTATCGGTTTCTCTTTATAGCTCTGTAAGTCGTGAGACTATGAGGTAGATGTTGCCATGGAGAATTAAGTTCTAAATTCAAACTGCATGCTGAATGTTTGCGGTCATCAGGTACAGTATAATCAAAATAGATGAGCACTGATAACTTTTCTATTACTGACCTATGAAATGACCAGTTAGCTGTGTAGAAAGACTATTAGACATACAGTCTTAAAATACATCTGTATTATACCTTAACAGAATTATATACATTATATTATAGTCAAAATGAATTACAAACCCATTGACGGTAGTACTATAAACTAAAAAGAACCAAAACTAAAAGCATGTTGCAGTTGCATACATAATGCAGGACATTATGTAAATATAGAATGCCATAAAGGAATACAGATATCTAAATTTTTATATTTCGAGTATAAAAATGTTATGGAGTAAACATGATACTGTTATGGAGTATTATAAACATTACTGCTCATTTCTCATCATGAACCTATTCAGCTTTAGCGCGCCCTCTTAAAAATCAGTTGTACATACACATTACACAATTAACATTAAAATGTGTTAGAGTTTGATAAAGTGTTAAAGTTAGTTAAGACTATTGTGTGTGTGTGTGTATATATATATTATGCATATATATACATATATATATATATATAGACTGGAGTAATGGCTGATAAAAATTCAGCTTTGCATCACAGGAATACATTATATTTTAAAGTATATTCAAATAGAAAACCATTATTTTAAATTCCAATTATATTTCATAATATTGCTGATTTTTTTTCTGTATCAAATAAATGCAGCCTTGATGAGCGTAAGAAAATAAAAAGACTAGAATAATGATTGCTGAAAATTCAGCTTTGCCATCACATCAATAAATATATATAAAAAAACAGTAATTTGAAATTATATTTTGTAATAATATTTCACAATATTACTGTTTTTATTGTATTTTTGACCAAATAAATGCATCATTGGTGAGATTTTGGTAACACTTTACAATAACAGTACATGAATAATCATGTACTAATACCAAAATTAAATATTACTTTAATATGAACTAATGATGAGTTAAGGCATGTACAAATCAAGAACTAACCTTAACTACAAAATGAGTCATATGAATTCATGTGACTCATAGTTCATATTAAAGTAATATTTAATTTAGGTATTTGTGCTTGATTCATGTACTCTTATTGTAAAGTGTTACTGAATTTTCTTTTAAAAACATGAAAAAATCGTACCGACCCCAAACCTTTGTGCGGTTAGTGCTCTTTTTTTCTTCCCAGAGTAATTTCTGTCATAACTTTACAACTTGCGCCTTAGGAGGACATACTATACCAAAAGCGATTAATGTGTCAAAAGCAACTCATCTGGAGCTTTTGTGCTGATTTGTATTACCACCCATCAAGTCTTCAGTTGAATTCGAGGAGGGCAAGGCAATAATTTAATTTCTAGTTCACTATTGTAGAGGTTAACACTCCTTTTTCTAAGTCTTTCTCTCTCTCTCTCTCTCTCTCTCTCTCTCACATTATGTGTGAGTGTGTGCAAGCATGCATACACAAAGAAGTGCATAGAAATGTCTATGTTATTTTGGTTGTTTGTCCCCCCCCCCCAGAGCCCTGGGGTGAACGTAGGTTAAGGCTTCCTGTGGCATTTCAACTTTGCATAATTTGTTTGCTGAGCTCCTCCACCAATGGCTGTTCTACGTTAACCGGCTACGCAAACTCAAGAGGTATTTCAAAATCGCGTGTAGCTAATGATGACTGGCCGCATAATTTATGTCACTGTGCATAGTGAACGTGTGAGCCAGTAACACAAAGGTTATTTTGCTTGTCCTTTAAGTGGATGAATTACTGTGAGAAGTCCTTATTTCGTCACCTTTAATTAAGATATATTTGGTATGTAGTGTCCGTAAGTTCATAGCTTCTGGCTGAAGTGCCTGAGTAGCGCTGTTTTTCAAGCATGCCATTTTGTGCTCTGGCTTATGGAGAAGTGGACTTTCATCAAAAGGTCAATGACCACACTTTCAGAGTACAATCGCTTGTATATCGCTTAGAGAACATACACAGTCTCTGGTTTCATTGTCTCCCAAGTTCACAGGGGTTTTCTTCTATAAAGCCATTTCTAAGTGTTTGTCTCTATAGCAACAGAGGAAAACAGAGTAGAAAGTTTGAGAGTGTTAAACATGTCCTTGTAGTTAAGACACTGAGATATCCACATGGCATTTCAAGACAGATTAGCATATCTCTCTCTCCCTCAAATAACTCCATGTTCTTTGCATAATATAGTTCTCAGCACTGCATTTCTCCTCTCTCTGCAGATAATTCCCCACCACTCATCATTAGATTAATTCCAGTGGCGATTTCACGTCTCAAGTTAAGTCATTTAGGGATTTCCCTACAGTACCTAACTGGAGTCATCATTCACAAACACCGAAACGGATAGAGAGAATTTCACATATACTGAGAGATTAACTAAATATATAAATGCAAAGATATTTCCATTAGTGAGAATATGTTTCTTCAACTCCAGACACTTTTGGCTTTGTAAACTTTTAATAAAACACAATTTTTTCACACTTTCACTTCATTTAATTTGTTTAATTTCATGCTTTCATTTAATTTGACCGCTGTAAATGAAGTTTATGTGTACAGGAAGAGAAAAATGTGCAAAAAATGAACATTTTCTCCGCATCCCCATGTAATGTATTGTGTATTATATCATTTCATTTTGGAAGTAATGGTAATGCAAATGGCATTTTTAACATTTCTGAAATGAAATGGCTTACTTCTCTGTCCCCATATAAAGAGTGATATTGCCATATGTGTCCCTGGACCACAAAACCAGTCTTAAGTCGCTTGGGTATATTTGTAGCAATAGCCAAAAAAACACTGTATGAGTCAAGATGATCGATTTTTCTTTTATGCCAAAAAGTCATTAGGATATTAAGTAAAGATCATGATCCATGAAGATATTTTGTAAATTTCCAACTGTAAATATATCAAAACTTAATTTTTGATTAGTAATATGCATTGCTAACAACTTCATTTTTTGACAACTTTAAAAGCGATTTTCTCAATATTTAGATTTTTTTGCACCCTCAGATTCCAGATGTTCAAATAGTTGTATCTGAGCCAAATATTGTCCTATCCTATCAAATGCTTATTTATCCAGCTTTCAGATGATGTATAAATCTCAATTTCAAAAAACTTACCCTTATGACTGGTTTTGTGGTCCTGGGTCACATACAGTATATGTTACCTATAAGGCAATATGTAATTTTAACATATGTACGTTCTTTGGATCGATGAAGATATAAGTTCATTATATTTATATAATGTAAAAAAATGTATAGTAAAATTTGTTTTTTAATTAAGTTATTATATGCAGCAACCAACCATATGTCAACAATACATATTTTATTTATATAAGCAACTTTATTAAAACAACATATACACAAAAAATATGTGTCTATATATGTTTTCATAAGAATTTTTTAAAACTCATATGTATCTTTTATATTTACTTCAACATGCATTGACAGGTTTTAGGATGGATATACATGTACATGACAAATATGTCCAAAAATGTATTATTCATATATAAACATACATATTTGTATGGGCTAGATATATTTTCTCACATGAAATTCGTTCCATTTTCTAATAGGTTTCATGTTTGCACTTCATATGACAAAATATTTCATATATGGAAATTTAATATATGTACATATCTAATGAATCTTAAAAACAAAGTTAAATCGCTTTACACTTTTTTTCTTTCCTTATTCTTTCTTTTTTTGTGCATAATTTGACTTAATTGGACAGCTTAATTGGAAATAAAAATAAATATAAATCTGTTTAAAAATATTCTTTATCTTCACACATCACAAGTGCGCTTTTCACTGACACTGTTGTCTCCATGGTAACAAAGTACACTAAGTTTCCAAAAAGACAAAAAAAAAACCCTGTTCGGTGTTATATCTGGAAAAATCATTTTCACAATAAATATTGAAATAGTTTGTTTATTTCATAATTTGTTTAGATTTTCATAGTTTTAAACCAGTAATAATTCATAATTTGCGTATTTTAAGATTGAATGTCTTTGTCTGGAACTTGAAAAGTAGCACAGTTTTAATATGATCCCCACATAATAATGTTAATTGGAATAAAAACCATCCTCTGGGGCAGAAAAGTTGAAGAAACACCCATATACAATGAACAAAGCTGCCTGTGTGTGAAAAATGGATAATGTCATGAATAATGTCACCACACACACACACAAACACACACACACTGCAATGAATAATGTAAAATGGTAATGCCGTTTACAGTTAGCGCTTATTGATTAACTTACAGCAGTTCAGTGATTTATATGTGAGCTCTTTGTTGGGACTAAGAGTTGGGTTAAAAATGGGGGCGAATGTGTTAACCCTTTAATCATCATTAATCCTTCAAGCCCACAGTTTAACAGCAGACTCATCCATCCGTAATTGTATCTGAACTCTGCATTTGCTAGAAGGTGAGTGAGTCTTATAGATTCTCAATCCTGTTTACCTGCACACATCTGCTAATTAGTTTTTCTCATAATTGCCACTTCTGTTATGGGTTGTGCTTTAGTGGTTCTAATCATTTTGTCCTTAAAATTCAAACTGACAAACAGGGGGATGTAAACCACACATTTGTATGCTGGACTGAATTGTATGCACTCATGCATCTAGATTTGTGTGTGTGTGTGTGTTTGATGAGGAGGTAAGCCTCTTAAACTCTCTAGCAGTTCTTTGGTACGCTGGGTCTTGAGAGGGTGGGAGAACTGACCAAGTTTATGATGAGCTTTCCTCAACAGACCACTGACTTGTCAGTTTTTTTACACTTAAGCTTCTTATGCAGTACTGCTCATCTGTTTCTCTGCGTCCGGTAAATAGACTGTGCTCGGAAACTCTTATTTTGCCAATAAAATGACTTTTCTGCAAGGTGAAAAAGTCCCATTTGAGCTGCGTAACTCCGATCAACCTTACACCGCTGCTTTATGCTTGAAACACGGGAACGTTTTTGTTCCCCACTTATGAGTGATTTATGATGTAATTCAAAGGATGGCAGCTGAAAAGAGAGTGCTGTTTAGCCCATACTGTGAGCTCATCATCTTTGCAGTAGCTGTGAATGAACTACCCAGGAAACAGCTCTGCGTGTTTGGAACCATGGGGACAAAGTCACTTAGCTATTCCCACTACATTACAGTACACCTTTACAAGCTCTGTGTCATTATTCATAAGGAGGAACATTTGTTTAGGTGTTCTTTTACCCATATACTTAACATAACATTAACATGTGTAATATGGACATTTTTAGAATGGAAAAATAATAAATGGCTTTGTTCTTGTTTGCTGCTTGCTGAAATGTCATGCCAAATGTGTTGCTTCCTGGGTGGAAAACTTCAGAACACTTTGTGTTTTATGCATGGCCTGTACAAGCATTAAGACACCAAGGTTCTTGAAAAGAAAACTGGGGACATTTCTAGATTAGTGCTTCATTACTGACATTACCATTTGAAATTGTTTATAAGTAAAGTAAAAAAAAAGATTGATGGGCTATTCCTGAAATTTGGTACCTTTTGGACATCATAAAATGTAGAAAGTTTTTAAAATAACTTTTTGTGTGCATGACAGAGAGATTTAAAACATTTGAAAAATGATTTTGATCAAGCTCAGCCAAATAAACTTAACCATTTATGAAACAAAATCTATGAATAACTAAAAGTCTAAAAAATCCACCCTGTTAGGAGCAAGTAAACAACAACAATACTTATGATTTTAATATATGGCCATTATGTACATTCTTAGAAAATGCAAGACCCATTGTCCATTTAAAAACTTATCTGATAATAAATTATATATGGTACAAATGCATCAAATATATTTTTAAAGTAATACATTATTCATATAACAGTGCATTGTTATTGACACTGGATTACTGGTATTTTTTTTACATGTAATTATCATAAAATTGTTTAAGAGGGTGGACAAAATACAAAATAACATTGGTCTGTACTGGGTTTTGATAGGAAATAATATGTAAAATATTACTTAAGAAGTTTAAATGCACTTCTTCAATTAACATTAAATAGCAATGAGCAAAACATTTGTTACAGCATTTAATAATGTTTAACATTATTTAATGAAAATACAAATTGTTAATTGTTCATGTTTATGCTTATTAAATAATTTGAACAGATAAACATTTGATTTCAATAATGTAATATTAATTGTTGAAAGTCTTTTCTTCATTGATCAGCATGACAAAAATGACTCGTATACTATTGTTCTGGGATTTTCTGTGGGTGAAATCCCGTCAAATTTCAGTCTGAATGCACGCAACCAGGAATTTTGCAGATTTAAGTTTTAAAATTTAAGATTTACACGCTTTGAAAGTAACTTTTGTGTGAGCTGTGCTTTATGCATCGCTACACTATTGAAAACAGACAATCGGCTTTTTTTGCCTGCAAAACTTAGCCAAAATTTTACCTTAAGAATTTGCACCAGAATGATTCTGTGTTTAAAACTTGTTTATAGTTATTGTTCTTGGTGTGAACGGGCCATAATTCACAGTTCTTTCTTTCCCCCTTAAACTAAAATCGCAAAAGCTGATCCAACATGCATTCACCCACAGCAGTGTCCTCTCTAGGATCATTCATCTGTCAGGCTCTTTGCTCACTCTTACATAAAAGCATTAAACAGGAGGTTGTATGCTGTGATTCTCTCTTTCAGTCCTCTTCTGTTGTCCTCCAAACTGGCTAGCTCATCACAGGCTGAGCGTCTGATGCCAGAGACACAGGGACAGGATCCTGGCCTTCCTCTGTCGATGTCACAGGCCGTAATAGAGTCATAAACCTTGGGGATCTGCTTGATTGAGCTGCATCAAACACAAAGAGGATGCTAATCTCATTATGCAGCTCCTCTATGTCACCCCTGTCTCAAATCCCTCCATTTTATGGGCTTACATAAGCTTTATGAGACATAATTTAACAATTACGGAGCCTGTCTGTTTGACCTTAAGGTTCACTACATGTTGAGCTCTAGCAACTGAATTTATGATGTACTGTACAGTAATGTTGATTGCAACAGAAATTGGTCTGTACTGGGTTTTGATAGGAAATAATATGTAAAATATTACTTAAGAAGTTTAAATGCACTTCTTCAATTAACATTAAATAGCAATGAGCAAAACATTTGTTACAGCATTTAATAATGTTTAACATTATTTAATGAAAATACAAATTGTTAATTGTTCATGTTTATGCTTATTAAATAATTTGAACAGATAAACATTTGATTTCAATAATGTAATATTAATTGTTGAAAGTCTTTTCTTCATTGATCAGCATGACAAAAATGACTCGTATACTATTGTTCTGGGATTTTCTGTGGGTGAAATCCCGTCAAATTTCAGTCTGAATGCACGCAACCAGGAATTTTGCAGATTTAAGTTTTAAAATTTAAGATTTACACGCTTTGAAAGTAACTTTTGTGTGAGCTGTGCTTTATGCATCGCTACACTATTGAAAACAGACAATCGGCTTTTTTTGCCTGCAAAACTTAGCCAAAATTTTACCTTAAGAATTTGCACCAGAATGATTCTGTGTTTAAAACTTGTTTATAGTTATTGTTCTTGGTGTGAACGGGCCATAATTCACAGTTCTTTCTTTCCCCCTTAAACTAAAATCGCAAAAGCTGATCCAACATGCATTCACCCACAGCAGTGTCCTCTCTAGGATCATTCATCTGTCAGGCTCTTTGCTCACTCTTACATAAAAGCATTAAACAGGAGGTTGTATGCTGTGATTCTCTCTTTCAGTCCTCTTCTGTTGTCCTCCAAACTGGCTAGCTCATCACAGGCTGAGCGTCTGATGCCAGAGACACAGGGACAGGATCCTGGCCTTCCTCTGTCGATGTCACAGGCCGTAATAGAGTCATAAGCCTTGGGGATCTGCTTGATTGAGCTGCATCAAACACAAAGAGGATGCTAATCTCATTATGCAGCTCCTCTATGTCACCCCTGTCTCAAATCCCTCCATTTTATGGGCTTACATAAGCTTTATGAGACATAATTTAACAATTACGGAGCCTGTCTGTTTGACCTTAAGGTTCACTACACGTTGAGCTACGTGAGCTACACGTTAGCAACTGAATTTATGATGTACTGTACAGTAATGTTGATTGCAACAGAAAATAATTTAGACTTATCTGTTGGTTTTAAAAAGAATTGTAGTTACATATAAGGCACTTACAATGGAAGTTAACATTAAAGCACATACTATTTCAGCATAACACTTATACAGCAGATTAATTAACATGAGAGTAGTGTGATGGATTTGCTTACTGACCCTGTCTGTGTAAAGTTATATGCAATCTTTCTACTCTGTTGTCATGACAACATTGGCCAGTAACATTTTCACATGATACCAGAAATGAATTTTGTAATTATCTACAAACCACTGTTTACTAGAGGAATTATTGTGAATGTTGGGATGTCTTATTAAAAATGCTGTTTGGAAATACCAAATTGTGAATATAATTTCCAAGATAATAATAATGAAAGAACTGTATATTTAAAATATCAAAATTGTATTTAATTTAAAAAAGTAATTGTATGTGCTATATACATGCATGCATAAATATATACAATGCAATTACTTAAAAAAATAAAATTGAAACTAAAAATATAACAATAAAGGCTATTTCAAAATATTAGTACATTCTATAATAGTATAGTTTTACATGCACAAACAACAACAACAACAACAACTGTGGTATAGATAATGGGCTACTATTGCCTCCTAGAACCATGTGACATTCCATTTGTATTTTGCACCAATTCCTCTACAACACAAATAATTTTGTGATATTCTGTTAAATTCACAACTTAAATGGAAACAAACAGTTAATGCATTACTGTTAACACTTTCTTTTTCTTTTTTAATGAAGGGACTGAGTATGTGGTACTCAACATTAGACCACAAATGTTGCTGATAGAGCTTAGCCTATCAAAACCAGAACATTCCTTTAAGATTCTATAAGAAAATCTTGGCTGTGGGTTTATTGACTGAAGGAAAGTTGTGAAAATTCAGCAGTACTATGATTATGATGCATGTGTCTGGAAAGTATTTTATCTTGCATTTTAGCATGGCCTAATTTCTTATAGCATAGTTGTAAATGATGGCCAATTCGTCAGATATTTGTAGTACGCATTTTATTTGAGAGTCAACACAAATCAATGAGCTGCCCTCCTTGTGATAACCACAGACCAAGCGGCTTCTTTTGAGATCAATAGTAGAGATTTATTGAGTTGGTTGCCCTAACTGGATATCTCAGGTTGCACTCAACATTTCCACCCAGCTCTGTTATACAAAGAAACACATGCTGGTAAATGTGAAATTTACATTACATGGACATATTCCTCCACTGAAATATTTTCATCTATCTCTCTTAACCAGTTCAGTGTTGACCTTTCACTTTGTGTTGTGGCAATCACAAGTTGCCAGTATTCGAGAATTGCATTCATAGAGAAAATGAAAAGATGATAATCTTCCACAGTGATAAAATGAATCCCAGTGCAATGAGGGCATTGTGGGATGCCGCCAGTCTGGGTTCATGTTGGGGGGGGGCGGGGTGTTGAGAATTCACCCTTCTCTTCCTTGTAGTGTAAAATCCCTTTACCTCTCACTCTATGTGAATGTGAGAAAACACCTCAGCGCAAGCGTTTCTCTGCTCAGCGAATACACAACCCTCCAGAGTTTATGGATGGTGTCCTGTGTCTGTTTCACTTGAATACAATTTTAAACTCTTTAGTTAGGCCATAATGACACAGTTCTTCAGCTTTTATTTTTTAAGGTGTATATGGATTCATGTATAGATTCATGTACACTACATGGCCAAAAGTATGTGGGAATTAACAGGTTAAGCTCCACCCATAACTGTCAGGTGCATCTAGCATACAATCTCCTCAAACAATTTTTTTAGTAGGACAGTTTTTTTTTTTATTATTTTCTTTTTGCTCAAGCATGGCAATTAGGTGTGAATCTGCGCCTGTTGCAATGACAAAATTATCTGTTTCTGTATCTGCATTTGAACCGACCTGGATGTGGCCGGGACTTAAAATGGTAGTGTGTCAAACTAAATGTAAAACCCATTTTCAACACTATACTGTTTATAGTGTCCATCAAATATGCCTTGTATAATTCATAACACTATTTATTCTTTTTTTATTGCAATCTTTATGCAAAATAAAGAGAAAAAAGTGTTCTGCTTGAAATGAAAATACAACAGTCTGTCAGTCTAATGAATACTTTTATTTTTTATTCCATATAAAAGTCCATATAGATAGTTTACTGAGTGTGGTGTGGAAGTACTTGACTGGTCTACACAAACTCAGACCTGAACTCCTCTGAAGACTTTCAGGAGCTTCATTCTCAATGTCCTCGGCTGACCTCACTGAAGCTCTTGTGTCTGAATGAAGCAAACTCCTGCATACATGTTACAACATCTAGTTCAGAACCTTCTCAGATGAGTGAAAAGTAAGGACTAACTCCATGATGCCTACAGTTTTAAGTTTTGAAGTAAGTTACACATATTTGTTTTATCCATGTACTGTGTTATAGTGGTTCTTAACATTTTTGAGTTCAATTCCCTTCTTTGTTCAAAACAATATTGGCAGGTCAGACACTCCTAGTTTTTGTAAATTAAATTACAAGATTTCAGAAGTTTTAGGAGCTGAATGTTCTTAACCAATGCATTTACATGACATGTCTGATTTACTGGATAAAGATTAAGGATAATGATTTTTAAGAATATGTTTCTACTCACAATTTCTATCCAATAAAATATTTTAGAGCTTAACCGCCGAGTGCAGATACTGGAGCTAAGGGTTCTCATGTCGCCGCAGATGCCGCACGACCCACTGTCTAGTAAGTGTGCAGCTCCCCGCCTCAGAGCGCTGTTCTGCCGTGTGCAAAGCACAATCACAGGCTCCTCACTCATTCACCAGCAGTAAGCTTCATTCACCTCACTCACTCGATACCAGCCCCTCATCAGCGGCTGCCATTTTTGGAAGACACTACTCTCTCATTCACATGATACCAGCCCCACATCAGCGGTTGCCGTGTGTAGAGGACTCCGCTCTCACTCATTCAGGGCGATATGCAGCCCCCGCTTCAGTGCGGCGACAAGCGCTTCAGTCGCTTACCCACTCACCAGCAGTAAGCGGCAAGGAGTCACCAGATGCCCCTGCTTGTAAAAGCGCGCACTGGCGAGGAGTCACCTGAGGCCCCTGCTTGGAAAAGTGCACGAAGGCGAGGAGTCACCTGATGCAACTGTGCGGAAAAAACGCGCGAAGGCGAGGGGGTCACCTGATGCCCCTGTGTGGAAAAGCGCGCGAAGGCGAGTAGTCACCTGATGCCCAGGCACGTCTTATCAGCCTTACAGATTTCACTGGACTATTACGTCAGTTGTTCACATCCCTACGAAGTGGTGTTCAACTAGGTCATATAGCCATTCACAGTCTGTAGTGACAGGCGCAGATGCCACTGCCCACATCGGTTAAAAAGCAGCAGATTGAGGTCTTCTTTGGTGCACGGCTCATCGCAGTGCAGAGACACCGGGCCCACGAATGCTGCTGCCAGGAGCCGGATGTGCGGAGAAAAGTGTAAAGGTACCCGGGAAGAGGTGCTACGGCAAGCGGATGAGCCCGCGCCGTGACTCCCGGTCGCCGTCAGCTGCCAAGCCACCGTCCTGACAGTCCGGAGAGGAGGGAAGAGTAGCCTACGCGATTGGCCCAGCCCCCAAGCTGTCTCAAAATTGTTCAAATTTGTGTTTGATGTGTGTGATCATTAAAAAAATGCATACATGTGCACAAAATAGCTCTTTCCTCTTCACTCAGTCAATGTAGCGCTGCTCGCCCCGCCTCAGAGCGGTGCAGAGCCGCTGCTTACACATGTTATAGCCACGCAGCACTCGCCGGTGCATCCAACGACCAAGCCGCTAAAGCCGCTATGTCAGTTTCTGAGCACATGTAAAACTTTTCCGGGAATCTCGCGCTGGTTACTCGGTGTGATAGAGCGTGGGTACGCCCTTGAATTCAGACGCAGACCACCCCGATTCAACGGCGTGGTGAAGTCTCTAACATTGCCTTGAAATGCCCTGGTTCTGAGACAAGAGGAGCCGCTAAAGCCGCTATGTCAGTTTCTGAGCACATGTAAAACTTTTCCGGGAATCTCGCGCTGGTTACTCGGTGTGATAGAGCGTGGGTACGCCCTTGAATTCAGACGCAGACCACCCCGATTCAACGGCGTGGTGAAGTCTCTAACATTGCCTTGAAATGCCCTGGTTCTGAGACAAGAGGTATACAACATGCTCGAAAAAGGAGTGATAGAACGAGTCCCTCCAAACGAGCTGGAGAGCGGGTTTTACAACCACTATTTTGTGGTGCCCAAAAGAGATGGAGGACTCCGCCCGATTCTAGATCTAGATAGATGATAAAACAGATCCTGATGTGAATTCGTCCCGGGTACTGGTTTGCATCCGTGAATTTAAAGGTACTTTCACATTCAGATAGCACCGCATCACAAATGCTTTCTGAGATTTGCTTTCGAGGGCACAGCATATCGGTACTATGTTCTCCCGTTTGGGCTGGCTTTGGCCCCGCGCACTTTCTCGAAGTGCATGGACGCAGCTCTCGCCCCCCTCAGAGCAAGCGGGATGCGCGTTCTCAATTATTTGGATGACTGGCTGATCTTAGCTCAGTCACAGGACACACTATAGCCAGCCATATAGGCAAACTGTTTCGTCACTTGAAGTTCTTGGGGCTATGTGTGAATGTGCGCAAGAGCATTCTTGCCCCGAGTCAGTCTATAACGTATCTGAGAGTGTGCTTCGACTCGGTGGAGATGCGCGCTCGCCTCTCTCGGGAGCGCTCGGTGGCCATTTTGTCTTCCCTGCACCATTTCAGACTAGGCAGCTCTGTTCACTTGAAGGAATGTCAGAGGCTGCTGGGACTCATGGCAGCGGCATCAGTATGTCATCTGGGTTTACTACACATGCACCCGCTGCAGTTATGGCTGAACTCTCCAGTCCCTTAGACAGCGTAGACTTTGGACCGTTTGCGCATTGCGGTCTCCCACGACTGCATCGAAGCCCTGAGGCCGTGGCGCAAAGATCTCTTCAGCCAGGGGGGTTCCCCTGGGCTTGATGACGTCATGTGTTGTGGTCACGACGGATGTGTCAACTCGCGGATGGGGAGCAGTGTGTGAGGGCATGCCGGTTTCAGGGCTGTGGTCAGAACCTCAAAACTAGTGGCACATAAACCGCTTGGAGCTGGAAGCAGTGTTCTCAGCTCTAAAGGATTTTCGGCCACAGCTGGAACAGCAACATGTACTGATTCGCACCGACAAC
>NW_015505341.1:7448-8019 GCF_001515645.1 Sinocyclocheilus grahami | reverse complement strand
TCTCTGGGCCCCCCCCCCCCCCACAATACTGTAATTGTTGTTGCTTTTGCCCTGTTTCTCAGCGCTGCATACGTTTTCACTATCCAGATATGCAAATTTTGTATTCCTGGGCTTTAGACGCTCATTGGCTTATCTCCACCTATCAGCTGCGAGCCCGCCTAACAAGCTATTGGTTGTGGGAATTGTGTGTTCTATTTTCGCTAAGTGTGTGACTTGTACAGGCTGCTCGTAGCCTCTCTCACGGCGGGATTGAATATTGTTCCCATAACGGAGAAATGTCTCCGTGATGTCTTGTGAAAGCTCGAGAGGGACTATCGTAACCTCGGTTCCTTGAGAGCGGGAACAAGACATCACAGAGGTCTCCGTGTTCGCTGCTCAACCAGCTAAGTGGCGTTCAGTATCAGATTCTGACGTAATTGTCGCATGCACTGCATTTTATACTGCCTCTCGAGCGCGTCAGTATTTGCATGCAATTTTCATACATCGCGACAATTGGCCAGTCATTTGGACTGGCGTGAGCCAATAGTACTTCAGGAAAGGTTGGAAGGGAAGGAGTTCCCATAACGGAGAA
>NW_015505341.1:4433-5398 GCF_001515645.1 Sinocyclocheilus grahami | reverse complement strand
AAAAAAATAAGAAAACAACATAAGGATACAATGCATCTCACATTATATATCATGAGTCAAAAACAAGAGACTAAGATTATAAATGGATAGTTCCAACTCTAAATTCTGATCGGATGAGCCACATTTACAGTTATATACACACCTACACATATTATCTATATTTTTTATTAATGCTGCATGATGTGATGTTACTTGGATACCAAGAACCCAAATCAACTAATCTACTTGTTGCACTGTGAAAAAGAAAAAACCCCAAGAAAGTTCTTCCTCATCGTGACTTGTTTTGGACATGTGGTTTAAAGTGAATTTCAATTGCTTCTTCATGAGGCAGACTTTCAATATTGGCATCAGATTGCAAGTGCTGCCTGAAAGAGATTGTGTTGCCGCTCTCAAGGTGACGGGTTCAAGGTGACAGGTTGAACTCAATATAGCAGTAATGTGAAAGTCTTTTTTTCAGGAATGTCAGGGGTGATGTTTTATCTCCATATAAATGTGCTCTCTGAATGCTTTTGAGAGGCTTGCCTTGCCTCCTCTTCTCAATAATTATGGTTCTGATGATGCATTCTCCACCGCAAATAATTGTGACTACAGGCTGTAACCATCTGAAATCACATCTTAATAATCACAGATTGGACATAATGTACAAAAGAATAAATGCTTTTTTGTGAGTGCCCGAGAGACTTCTTGACACTGATGGTGTGTTGATGATGATGAAGGGGGAGGAAATGACTGGACAGTGAACAGATGTAGATGATTTGACTGCTTTTGGGTCAGTGGTGGAATTAAATTTTTACTAAGATCATCTGAGGCTAAAATTCATTAAGGTTCAGGAGATTTTCTGTTAAGTCACGCATGTATTTACCATCTGCTGTGTAGCAAGGGCATCCTTCACAGGAAGTGCTGCTTAGAATGTCTTGATTAAGTTCATATCACCTTAAAATGCTTCATGTTGACTCATCTTATGA
>NW_015505341.1:0-233 GCF_001515645.1 Sinocyclocheilus grahami | reverse complement strand
TTGGCATGCTGCTTCCCCGGCCTATGAATAATTGTATATTGGAAGTTGGCCAGTTGCTCCACCCAGCGAGCCAACTGCCCCTCCAACCCACTGAAATTATGCAGCCAACGCAATGAACTATGATCAGTTCTCAGCAAAAACTCCCTCCCGAGCAAGTAATGTCTAAAGTGCTTTGTAAAAGTTACCACACTAAGAAGCTCTTTCTTTGTAGTGGCATACTTCCTTTCTTGTTT
>NW_015505340.1:1971270-1982688 GCF_001515645.1 Sinocyclocheilus grahami | reverse complement strand
CAGTGTCACATGATCCTTCAGACATCATTCTAATATGCTGATTTAAATATTTTTAATGTTTAAAACCGTTGTGCTGCTAATTATATCTGTGGAAATAATCTGTAACATTATAAATGTCTTCACTTTTAATCAATTTAATGCATCTTTGCTGAATAAATATTAATTTCTCTAAAAACTAATTGTACTTCTCTCAAACTTTTGTAGGGTATCAGACAATCTAAGATTTGGTCAAAACATGGTTGAAACACAACTTTTTTGGAATCGGGTTTGTGTATATATATATATATATATTTTTTTTTTTTTTTTACATATTTTGAAGCCACATAAGCGTAGCTCTTAAGTCAAACATATCACCTATGATACATAGTCAAAATAATTTTCGACTTTAAAATATTTTCTGTGGTGACAGCTGAATTTTCAGCATCATTACTCCAGTCTTCAGTGTCACATGATCCTTCATGAGATAACAGTTGATTTATGAATGGGGAGGAGGAATATACAACACCCCGAGCAACGACGACATCTAATTGGTCAAAACCCCATTTGGGGTGTGTTAAACAGCCTGGTTTCAATACTAGAAACACCATCAAACTTTGCTTTTTGTCTCTCTCTCACATTCTTTCTTCTTGCCTTTTCGAGCCTTGTTGTTTTTCTTTTAAATCATGCTTCTTTAGTTTTGAGCGTGCTCTGGCTTACACGCCATCTCCTCCAAAACCATGAGGAGAAACGCCACCTGGTCTCGTCAAACTTTACTTCTATTTCTATTTCTTTAGTTTATTTTATTTTCCGTTGAGAGTTTAGTGTTTTGAGTTAAGTTTGCCTAACGCCGCATCTCCGAAAGAGTGCCATCTAAACTTCAACTGCAGACCACAGCTCCGCATCGCCAGCCAACGCCCAATCACTGGATTCCCAAGACTTAACCTCCAGCCAATCAGAAAAGCGGGAAACTCCTTTTGGCAACCAGACAAGGAAGGGAACCCAGCACACAGGAACGCAAGTACCTCCAGATCCTAGCTGAACTGGTGCATTTAATATAAATTTTAACCTCATTGAGCAAACTCAATGCGAGGGTTAATTAAGTGATTGATGGTTGTTCAGATCTATGCAATTGCACATATTGCTGTAAACTTGGGATTTCACATTTTCATTCTCTTAAACGAATTATTTCCTCACTTTCTGCAACTTGTGTGTGAATGCGTGTTAGATTAGTTTACATGTCTTAGATTTATCCAATAAAGCCTTATTTATATTGAAAAGAGAAGTATCTCGTGTTTTGTGCTCACAAGTTAATGTCTTAAACTGCCGATCTTGTTACTATGCTAATTAATAGTGTTTTCACTATATTTTGGATATAAATATCCATTGCAGAATTGATGTCATACATGATGTTCAATGACTCGCTGGCCATCTCAGTGATCAGCCGTAAAATAGTGATTCTGTCCTAATTCCCTTACATATTTTTGGTGGAGTTCCCTTTAAAATCTTAAATGATTCCCTTTGAGCTAAATTGACCTGTTTCCCTTACACTTTTCATTTTTTCATTATCTAATACAACAAAACCCAAATTCCTTTTTGTGGCCACCATATAGAGTACGAGAAGTGATTGGTGGTTTATTTCTTTCATCACTCCTGTCTCATTTGACCAGGCTGATCTGAAGAAGCATGTGTCAGCCCATCACAGAGAGTGTGTTGACCAAGGATAAATGAGGGCGGCAAATGATAAACAGCATTTCTATGTGAGTGCATGACAGCTTCTATAATTCATAATATATGATTGTATATGTGCATTCTTATGAATTATAGAACATTTCAACGTATGTATGGTAAATCAAAGAAAAAAGGCCTGTCTTCGCAACCTTCACCCACTCCCAGAGGTGGTGATTTATACTGTATATTCAAATATGACAAACTTCCCACATAAAGAAAACTGATCATATACATGTAATGTTGCGTTCTTAACATTAGTTAAGATTTTGGATGTCTGAACTGTACGTGACTGTCTGTGCACACAGTTACGTCGACAGAAGAGAGAAAGATGAAGGGTATTTGGAGGTTGGACTGAGTAGAATGGAGCTGAGATGTTGTTAATGTTATAGTAAATTAATATTCGTGTGAGGTCATCTATAAAAGGGGAGTGCAGGTATCGTGAGAGCCATCCTAATGGACCTTGCCAGAGAGAGGAGTGTGCGTGCGTGTGTGTGTGTAAGAAAGTCCATTAGAGCCTAGAAATAGGCCTTGACAGGTCTATACATACAGAGTACATAAACTTGCAATAAATTGACATATTGACACACGTCACATATGCATATATATTATTATTATCAGTTGACAACAGTTGAGCTGCTTAAAGTAATAGCTCACCCAAAATTTTGCTGAAAATATACCTATGTTTTTTATCAGCTGTTTGAACTCTCCTTGACGGCACCCATTCACTGCAAAGGATCCATTGGTGAGCAAGTGATGTAATGCTAAATTTCTGCATCCAGAAAACAACACATCATTATCCAACTAATATGAAATAACCACTTCAGTAAATTCAAAGATTCCAGTTTGTATCTAATTGTACCAATTATACCCAATTAATCTGAGCTAGACTATAGAGAAATTAAGTGAGAGCATAAAACAAGACAGACAATAGTATTAGCATGTAGATTTACTCTAATAAAAACACCCACACAGGTATGACAAAATAAGGCTACACACACACGTGTGAATTCAGCCTGAAACTACTTATTTTCCAGCTGTCTGCCATTTCTTTTGCCTTCAAACACTCTGCGTGTGCGTCCGACACAACAAGAGAAGGTGTCTATCTGTTGCCAGGGGTGATAAATACAGGCCTAATTGAAAGGCTCTTTGATAGCTCTCAGTAGCCGGTTTAATTTCTGTAGCCTTCTCAATTAGTTTTGTCATTTGCCCGCCTGTCTTACAGGCAAACACCACAGAAATAGAAAAAAAAAAAAAAAGCATGAGAGAGAGGAAAAAGGAAAAGAGGCATTACAACATAATTGTATGTCATGTTTGACAAGCGTTACAGTGGAATGAGATCACCTCAGGGAATGAAGATCACACACTCAAGACCTGTCAACATCGAGAGTATTAACGTTATCAAAACGAGTGTCTTTCTCCATTAATTTTCTCCATACTCTTCAGCAAAGAGTTTTAACCAAACAGCTTTGAGACAAATTAAAAACTTTTGTTCTAAGCAAAGAACTTTTAGAAAATCTGAAAAAAGACAAAAGGTTCAATATTTTGTATCTTTTATGAGGAAATTAACTGACATCAAATCCAAACATCACGAAACTATTGAATAGAAGTCACTATATTAAATACAATACATTTAAAGTTTATTTTATTAAATGATTTGCAATGCTCAAAGTGGCTGATTGTGGTTAGTTTAGTTCTTAAACCAGGAGTTGGAAGCCAAGTGTTAAAGAAAAAAAAAAAAACTCATTACCACAACATTAGCTCACTGGAAAAATGTGCTTACCTCCAAAAAAGTATACTGTACATACATTTCACTGACGTTTTCAGCTCAGATGTACACTATTGGCAGTAAAACACCAAAAACTTTTATTCCTTTTCACACAAATTATAATTACAGGGGCAGATTATCAATTAATAAACACTTATTTTCACGCTGTTCCATACACAGTACTATGTAATGACCTCAAAACACTTTTACCACACTGCATGATTTGTAGACTAATACATTTTAATGTCTGAATCACATAACCAGATCCATATGTATTGCTTTTCTGATGTAGTAAGCTTGCTTGGTAGCTCACCTTTGCGATACGAAGCCCTCGATTATGACACCCATGCAACACAAATCATGATAAAAGAGCTTCTGAAAGACTTGTAGAAGCAAGCTAAAATGGCATGGTTGCTATAAAATTTCGGGTAGGGTTTAATCAACAAAAACGCTGCCCGGATTCACATTTGAATTCGTATATAAAACTGAATGTGCTTTTAACACTACTCACTGGATATTTCACATTGAAATAATAACGTTACGTAATATAATTTTGCAGAAATGTCACAACAGGCATGTTTTCCAATGAGCCTGGGTTGTATTACCAATATGTATACTTTTGCTTCACTATATTTAAACAATTTTTAATTATTAGATTTTTTAGCCATGACAAACAAATAGCTGTGGAACGCAAAAATAAAGATTGCAAGAATAAAAGTTTTTACAGTGTCAGAGAATGTATGTCGGTTTTATAAAAGGATGAATAATGGAAATTGAACATTTCAGAATTTGGACAATACTACAAAACTGCAGAGATAGCACTGGGTAAGGAGCGATTTTAGAAAATTAACATGTCACATGACAAAACTATAGTCTAATAAACAGTTGCCAGTATTTAAATCAAAACATAAAAACTGCAAAACTAATTTTGAATATTTTCGGCTCACGCAAAAGATTATTGCTTTCAAAAGAGTTGTGGTAATTTTACCTAAATCTCTTGATAATTATGTGAACATACTCATAACTGCATTCAACTGCACTAAAATTTAAACACGTTTAACACACACAGATCTTTGTAAGATGTGAGATGAGCTGCTATTAGCCTGCTGACAGGTCCTGTTGTTCAGTCATATATCTGATTCTTTTACGAAATTATACATCAGCAAAAGTCTTAATCACTGGTTGTGTGATTGAGCACTAATTGCATGCTAAAAGGATCCAGCTCATTTAGAGAGACAGCTTCTCACTTCTTGATAAACTCCAGGCTCTGATGTGGGGAAGTTAGGGAGGAGCTAATTGATTTGCAGTTACTGAAAGGAACTACAACGTGAGAAACTCTTCAGGCGTCTGACTGTGTCTAAAAGAGTTTATAACCGCTTTTGTCTTAAAGCTAAGCACACAAATGTTATATCTCTGTAAGTGTCAGTCAGAAGTCACTTTGACAAGACTCTTTTTCACAAGTAGGTGATAATGTGAAATGTCAACAGAAAATTAAAATGCTTCTAAGAAACTTCTGGTATATTGCAACAATAAAACGGGGAGTGCACTAGGAATAAATTTATTTCACTGGTAGTGATGTTCATTTGCATGTGCTATCTGAAATGCATCTGATTCACTAAAGAATCACTGTGAATTTTATCAAATGATTCACTAAAAAGTAAGTCGAAATAACGATTCATTCATGGATCAGACATTGCTACTTTCTTTAATTCAAGAAATCACTGTGAACTTAATCAACTGATTCATTAAAACAAAATCCTACTCAAAACAATGATTCATTCTTGAAACAGACCTCACTACTCCATGAACAAATCATTCAATGATTTATTCTGAACTTAATCATCTGATTCATTGAAAAGATTTTACTCAAAACAATGATTAATTTATGAATCAGAAATTGCCTTTTTTTTTAGTTAAATCAACTACTGAAAAGAACAATTTATTCATAAACCAGACATTGCTACTTTATGAACAAATCATTTAAGGAATTAAAATAAACTTAATCAACCGATTAATTAAAAAGATCCTGCTCAAAAGGAAGATTTAATCATAAACCAGACTTCTGTCATGACAACTCTCGGAGGGATTGGCATGGTAATGTACATGACAATGTTAATATATTTGGTTTTGGCGGAATAGATCTGCTACGCTGCTGCAGCAGAGCAAGTAAAGAGACTTGCTACTGCCAATACATCCACAACATGCTGCTGTGAGCATGTAAGAAATATTGCTGCTGCAAATATAACATACATGAAATAACCCCCATATTGCATACATGACATTGTAGCAGATCTATATAGGTGGAGCTGGGGAAGGTGGAGGGTTTCTGAAGCAAGCTGCAACTGCTACGGCAAGCACTCGTCATATATTTGAATGTTGAGCAGCGAGCCCATTGGCTACCGATACAGGAGAGAACCAATCAGCTGTGCCATGTGATAATGCCAGAACTATTTAGTAAACAAATAATTGTGAACTTATTCAATTGATTAACTGAAAAGGTCTAAATCAAAAGAATGCTTTGTTCATAAATCAGAAAATTTTGTTGTGTGACCAGATCATTCTACAAATCATTAATAGATTCTCTGAAATAGTCTGACTCAAAAAAAAGGCATGAATCTGACATCACTACATGAACAAATCTTTCAGCAATGTGAACTTAATTGATTCACTGAAAAGACTCTCAATGTATAAAATAACACAAAAAGTGTTTTCAAATATGTTTTATATGATATGCTGCAAAAATCGCAACAACATGACACAGTCTGCCTCATGCAAACACACACACCACACAAGCACACACACAACCAAAAGTGTTTACACGGATTCCAGGAAGATGATCCAAGCGGATCTCTTAGCCATCTTTTCTGAGAATCTGAAGCAGATTTGAGGGCCATCTGGCCTGTTCTACCACTATAGCCATTGATTCAGCATCAAACGGGATTGTGCATTACACATCAGCTCCTGACAGCACCGGTGGGTTAATGATATGTGCTCATTCTGCTTCAGCCCGGACCATCACTAAAGCATTATGTGCAGAGCTGCTTTCATCTAGGGGTGGTGACAAACAGAAGGCGATTGGTTAAAATGGGATTCTCAAAATATGATACATTTACAAAACCTAGACAGCAGCAAGAGGGGACTGCAGCGCGCAGGATTGTCTGAACTCACATACATGGAGGACTGAAACAATTCTAAAACAGAGTTGCAGACTTAATTTAAAATTCAACACGGTCCTGAAATACGTCATAGCAATTCACATTCACCTACATATGTAACCCTGGACCACAAAACCAGTCATAAGGGTAAATTTCAAATTCAATAAAAAAAAAATAAAACAAAAAAAAAAAACAAAAAAAAAAGGATTTATACATCATCTGAAAGCTGAATAAATAAGCTTTCCATTGATGTATGGTTTGTTAGGACAGGACAATATTTGGCAGAGATACAACTATTTAAAAATCTCGAATCTGAAGGTGCAAAAAATCTAAATACTGAGAAAATCGCCTTTAAAGTTGTCCAAATGAAGTTCTTAGCAATGCATATTACTAATCAAAAATTAAGTTGATATATTTATGGTAGGAAATTTACAAAATATCTTGATGGAACATAAAATTTATAATTTTGACCCATACAATGTTTTTTTGTCTATTGCTAAAAATATACCCAAGCGACTTAAGACTGGTTTTGTGGTCCAGGGTCACATATATGTATGTAAAGTATTTGACATCTTTAAATTAGAAATTGTTCTTGTTCAGGAAGTCTGCTACACTTCATTAATTTACAAATGCATGTATTTATTTAATCTATATTTACATTCATATATTTGTAACAAAAACATAAAAAAAGAAGTTAAAATGTCACAGTGATTTTGAGCAATGACGTAAACAAAGCGCTTTCGCATTGAAAAAAAATTTAATAAATATATATACACACACTTTATACTAATACTTATGCTAAAATTATTTAATTTTTTATTAAACTTATAAAACAAAAAATACAAACATGTTTATAAATATTTTATTACTTTAGTTGTATAAAATATACAAACACACATACACTGTGTGTGTGTGTGTGTATATATATATATATATATACACACACACACATATACACACACAGCATACATACGTATATGTATGTATAAACACACTGTGTATGAATATACATCTCAAAATTGCTTGTATTTTAAAATATTTTAACTGCATTACTATTACTACTATTATTCTTGCACCAAAAGACTGCAGGTAGATTTGAAATAGTCAGTTATGAAGAAAATGAGAAAAATCCCCAACTGCACTCTCCCCTAATGCTAATAAGTGAATTTTGAGGGGTAACGGCAAGAAATAAGAACCGAAAGAAAGAAGAAAAGATGTTATGAGAGATGTAGGAGGAGTTGAGAAGTATGAGAGAGTGGGAGGACTGAGGCTTTATTTGCTTTATGCTAATAAGCACTGTAAAAACTCCCCAAGCACATTGAAAGTCCACTGAGATTGAGATCATTTAGAAAGTAGAGACGGAGAGGAAGTGAGAGGGTGGGGTCCAAAATAAGACTGATGATACACTGCAGGGGTGTTAAAATGCACCCACCCACACACACACAACACTAACTGATAGGACAGTTAGTGTCATTCTATATGCTGTGTATCTAAATACACGGTCTTTTAAAACTCCACTCATAAAATAAATCTTAAAAATGTGCATCGTCACCCTCCACACTTTTCCCGCATCACATGCCTGGTTTTCTTTTTCTCTCCCCAGCTGTCATTATTAATATGACCTTTATGGACTGTCAGCTTATTCAGGGTGATGTCAATCATCTTTTCCTATTAGTAGAACAACTCTATCAGATGCGGTCACCTTTCTTTTTTCTTTTCTCTGGTTTGTTCCTTTTCTTCTCCTGCATCCAGGTTGTTCCAGCAGGCCTTGTCCGGGCCTCTGGAGTCAGTTGAGTCATTGGACTGTGAACGCTGTATCCGAGTTCACCTCCACAGTCCCAGGATGCAAAATAGTCACACACACACCACACCACACTTGACAGATGGAATATGAAATGAAGGCGCTAATTGTCAGCACTGTGCCTGTTCGCAGCGACCAGAAGCGCCCGCCTTGTCCGGGCCTCTGGAGTCAGTTGAGTCATTGGACTGTGAACGCTGTATCCGAGTTCACCTCCACAGTCCCAGGATGCAAAATAGTCACACACACCACACCACACTTGACAGATGGAATATGAAATGAAGGCGCTAATTGTCAGCACTGTGCCTGTTCGCAGCGACCAGAAGCGCCCGCTTGCTGCTTTACGCCAAGTTTTTAATCTCTGACAAATTAAAAAGGAAAGCAAAAAATAACAACGGATTATGTGCCAATTTCTCAAGCTTGTTAACAAGGACCATAAAGAACATGAACGATGAGGGAAGCCTAATTGTGTCGGATCCACTTAGCACTCGCAGGGAGACGAGCAGAACGGATACAGTAGCAGCTGCCAGTGTGTCAAAGATCAGCTGTGTGATGTATCAATCTGGCCAAGGCTGAATTTCACCAACATATGTTAGAAGACACGGAATATAGAAGAACCACCTGAACCTGACACACACACACCATTTTGACTCCTGCATACACCTTCAAAGCGTTTGAGGAGTCTTCGGGAACATATGGAATTGGGAATGAACCTGTGCGTTATGCTCCAACACAAACACGTGGTCTCTGCTGCACTGGATTTTCCGTCTCCTTGTGACACTTGCACACACTCTAGAGGTTCAAGCATAGATGGGGTTGTACTTCAAAGTCCCATCAGGCCCGACACTGGAGGCTCTCAGAGGCTGGAGAGGATCGCTTGCTCTTTACAGAGTCAGTTGAGTGCATGACACTCCGGTGGAGTCTGATGCTGGGGTTACATCATGAGACACGACACCAGAGGGATGATGGGATGGAGGGGAGACAGATAAAGAAAGGAAGTGAGACCCGTAGTGACAGGGAAGGAAGAGAGTGTTTGACATGGTTTGGGATAAAGGTAAACTCCTGGGATGCAGTGAATGTGACGAGATTCATAGAAACCCAAAAAAACCACATCCACATACCGGAGTTTCTTGGTCTCTTGGGTGTCAGCTAGCTCTTTTCAGAGGTTAATGCCAACTACCTCACAATACACATTCAAAGTCAAAAGTCAAAGTCTGCTTTGTCAATTCTTCCACATGTACAGCACATACATACAGAGAATTGAAATTGCGTTACTCTCAGACCCTTGGTGCATACATGTAACACTAGCAATAGAACAAAAATACAGATAAATGCATTAAATATATAAAATACAACTATACAAATAAAGACATGTAAAAAAATAAATAAAGCAGCACAAGGCACATGGCAGAAATAAAGAGTGCAGATATAACGATTGAAGTGCAAAAGAGCTTATTCAGTCTGATTAAAGTGACAAAAAGCTCAAAGAGCAGTTAATTATTTAAACTGTCAGAAGAGGTAGTTGAATTAGGTCATAAAAGAAAAATCAATAATTTTGACCCATACAATGTATTTTTGGCTATTGCTACAAATATACCCCAGCGACTTATGACTGGTTTTGTGCTCCAGGGTCACATTTGTATTTCATATATAGCAACGCATATGGCTATTTAGGGTATTGGCCATTTAGACTTTGTTGTTTCATATTCAATATTTAATTGCACTACACTATAATGTAATAACACTGTTGAATGGAATACTTAGCAAATCCCAAAATAAATATCCACTTTTCATTCTGCACATTAAAGGAGGAGAGGAAGGAAGTGAGATTTTCACATTTATCTGATTTATAAAATAAATAAATAACCAGAGTAATACAAGTACAATAAGTGTGAATAATTAAAATTACACATTTAATTATTTGTATTTAACAAATTATGAACCACGGTGGACAAACCCCTCTTTTCCCAAAATGCTATTACTGTACCAGTTGAATTTCTCTAAATTGTAATTCAGTAGATTCAATTTCCATTAATTACAGCTGAACTTCCTGTGGGAGTGGCTAATTCAGTTCAAATTCCCCACACATACATCTACATGTAATGACTTAGCATACTCTCCCTTATGAATTTTATCTAGTGCTGATCATGATATCACAAATGGATCACGAAACAAGTCGCCAAATGCTCAACTCCACATACTCTCAAGAGGGTGTCAATCAGTTTCAATCTTTTTTAGCAAGGTTCACTTCACTTTTGTTCATTATGGCATCTCAAGGAAACTCTCGAAGATGTTTAGATGACCTGCTGGATATGCTGAAATTTGATGCAATTGTGATATAGATGTAAGAAAAAAAATCGTTCTGCCTGGTCACTGGTCGATGTGGCGATACTAAATATGTAAATGAATAATATTAAAACTTGGGTGTTTTAAATAAATGTGACATTTTCTCTACTTCATTACATTCAAACAGGCAGCCTGCTTTGTAGTCTGTGACTTTGGGGTATATTTGGTCTGAATCAGGGCTTCAGGGGATTCAGTCTTGGTCTGGATCTTGCAGTTTTCTGGGTGAGGGTCCTAACTGCTTCTTTCCTATCTCTCAATCTCATTCCTCTGCAGTGTTGTCCTGATTCATCTCTCCTTCCTCCTCTCTTTATCTGCTCATCAAATCACTGGTTGGAAAGATCTGTAAGTGTGTGTGTCCCTCCCTGTGGACCAGAGCTCAGAGTTAATAAGACAAGTTTTAATTAATTTTCCCCTCTATCAGGGGAGCAGAGAATGAGAAAATGGAGCACGAACTCCAGAGGTAATGAGAACCCTATCGGTCTATCCCAGGACACTTGCCCGGGACTGCAACCTTCAGTATAAGACTTTAACCTGAACATCCAAGGATCTAAGTGATACCCACAGTAACCACACACACACACACTTGTTAAATGGAACACTAGTTTAAAATGACCAATGACCTTCTTTCTGTGCAACGCATATGAAAA
>NW_015505340.1:1969924-1971260 GCF_001515645.1 Sinocyclocheilus grahami | reverse complement strand
AAAAGTATACTTAGATAAATCTTATTGTTAAATGTCAAATTCTTTGCACATATTAAGTATAAAGCTTTGTCTACGTAACATGGCAAGATTATTGCTCTTAAAGGATGCACAAAATAACAGTACTTTATAAATCAAATATTAGTTTTGTACATTTTTATAGATTTATAATTTCAGTTGATATTGTATATAGTTCTTCATGCTCATTTTCCCCTTTTTATATTTATATTAAAGTTAATTTAAGAACATTAATTGAATAACACCGTTAAATATAATAGTTAGCCAATCTCAAAATAAATATACATAACGTTTTTCAACTTCAGTTTTTATTTTTTGGTTTAATATTTTATTTGTTTTCATTTAGTTACAAAATTCAATAAAAATAATATCATATTACAATTATAAAATACTACATTACAATTACTATCAGCTATCGGTCATATTTAAATAGCACAAAAATGGCCACTTATCGAAGCATCCCTATACTTTCATATGAAAGATAATTTCATACTTAAACCCATTTCACAATTCTAAACATAATAGCTTTTTAAAAAGAATTCTCTTAGCCCTTTAAATTCTATTCTGACGAGTCTAGAGGCAATTAACAGCACATACTTTCTCATAAGACAGCTAATTGTGAAGACTTTATTTATAGAAATGTTTCAGTAAAAAAAAAAAAACCTTCCTTTCCTCGGCCATGACAGCATCCTGTAATTCATTTTCATGCATTTCTATCTAATGGAAGGAACTGACCCCATGGTGTGCTTGCACATTTAATTGTTTGATAGCAGTGGTTTAAAATTGGAAGAAAAAGCAAGCTGGAATAAATTAAGATCGGTTTTACTTCATCAGTTTTTAATTAGATACATCATGTTCACTCGCGTACCCCAGCTAATTATCATTGGTGATTTTTTTAAGGGAATCAAAAACAAGTGCATTAATGTTTATTCCACAGCTGAAAGAAACTGAAAAGGATTTATTCTATTCCTTAATCTCTTTGAGACTGCAAAATGCATAAATTGTCTTGCAGTCTTACAAAAGTATAGTCAATATACTGCTTGATGTTTCCAGCTGCTTCCAAGGAGTTCACAAATTACAGCTAACAAGCTTTCATTCAAAGACTGAAGGTAGTCTTGTGGTTCATTTTTCATTTTCCCACAACTGATACAAAGGGCCACAATTTTATAAAGAAACTGAGCATTTAGATAGATTTTCTCCATAGATGCCAGCACAGGTTCCAAGAAATTGTCGATTTTTTTCAGATAACTATTCTTACTTTTCAGAGACGTGTCACATCCCTCACAGAAACAGCACCGTGCATGAAGGTGTCATCTTTTAA
>NW_015505340.1:1968780-1969386 GCF_001515645.1 Sinocyclocheilus grahami | reverse complement strand
AAAAAACTTCATAATTCTCTCGGAGACCTAATACAGTGTTATCACTCATAACATCTGCAGTGGAAGTGAAAACCAGAAGCAATGAGATCGGAGGAACGGTGGCTTTCAGACGCCAGCTCAAGGGAAGGCCCCACAGAGAACAAGGCCGCCGAACAATCCTGGAGTTCAAAGATCACTGGTGGATGGAGTTCTGACACCCACCTTCCTCATATGAAGTATTGATCTCAGTTTGAGCAGTAAAAAGTTTGCAACAGTGCAGAACTGAGTGAAGCGCTAACACTCCAGAATTCCATTTAAAAATGCACTCTGAAATCTGGATCAGGTCTTGTACATTCAAACTGAACTCTAATAGAATTAAATGACGAAATAGTTACAGAAACACACTCGGTCAGAGACCTGGTGAAAATGACACTGCTGGACATACCACACCATCCTTAATGTGTATTCTGTGTCCGGTTTCCTAAATTTGATCTAGCAACAGGAATAGAACACTTTTCAGCAAGGACATTACTGTTACAAAATATTTCTATTTGAAAAACACTATCCAGAAAAAAAAGTTTATTTTTTATTATAATATTTCAAAGAGATTTCAAACACATAAATAAA
>NW_015505340.1:1967572-1968770 GCF_001515645.1 Sinocyclocheilus grahami | reverse complement strand
ATCCCTCACAGAAACAGCACCGTGCATGAAGGTGTCATCTTTTAAAGGTGTCAGTAAATCATGCTGGCCTTCTGAGAACCAGAGTTTGCTGCAAGTCAAAAGTCTAGCTACACAGGACTAGACATCAGGATATTTCATAGCCTAATTGATGATGGGGAGACAGAAAAGTAAATTATGTTATGGTTTTGGGCGTGCACAGCCTTGCACCGGTCAATGCATCTTCAGTTCTTTATTTTAATCTTATTCCTCAAATGCTACAATAAACTGACTAAACCATTTTTTTTAATCTGGCTAAAACCGACAGGAAATAAGAGTTTGAATGACGCGCAAAACAACCAACCCAAGTTTTTAAGTGACTTTAAGAAGCGATGGTTTCCAGCAATTTGGATTATGCGGTTTAAAATGACAAATGATTATTCAAAGTTGTAAATAAAAGATTATTGGAGTATGTTTTACAACAAAACACTCAAATGGTTTAATTGTAATGTAATGTGAAAAGCAATACATCGAGTGAGAGGTTTTTTTTTGCGCATAATTGGACCAGCTAGAACCCAACAACCCATGTTCTAAAACACCGCTACAAAGCTGGATTTTCCAACAGGAATGGTTTACAATTCCACTCACTGCCTCAAACAAGCTTTTATGCCACAACCAATCACAAACATCAGAAAATATGGTGGAAGTGAGATTGCAGCCTGTTGCCAAAAGAAATGATAAAAACATGTCCAACTCCCAGAGATTGTTTAATGAGCCAATTAGACTACATCTGCAGTATTTTTCTCAGCTCTTGCTACTTTGGTGTATAATATGCATCACACGGTCCACGGATGGGCCATCTGGGACCGAGTCTAGGTTACTTCCTCTGCTTTGTACTTATGACTTACGCATTTCTCCCCCCCCCATTATTGATAACTCCGCAAACTACCACCAGTCTTTTACACAAATACCCTCTTTTTTCTTTATAGCTAGGTCATTGACGGAAGTCACAGTTCCTTGTGGCCAGTGTTCAATAATTAGTTTTACGTCAATGACTGCTGGGAGGGCCGAGGGATTCCTGTAATCCCTGCATCTGCTCACCTCTTACAGCTAATCTTCCCAGTCCATCTACAGCCGACACTTTCCCAGAGCCTACAGGTAGTCTCTCACACTCACACTCACACACACACACACACACACACACACACACACACACACACAC
>NW_015505340.1:1961673-1967100 GCF_001515645.1 Sinocyclocheilus grahami | reverse complement strand
ACACACACCTTCCCAGCCCCTTGACTCCTGAACTCTTTCGGCAGATTTTCCTGATGGATGTGGCTTCTCCCCCATTCTCTTTCTAAATGCGAACACACAAGCTCGCACAAAACATTTGCATTCACACATGCTTGTTGAAGTAATTACAAACAGATGCGACTTCAGCTACTTACCAATCTTTCTTAGTGCAGTTCACCTAACCTACACTAAAACACTGCCAACGTCTATGTTTTCCTGTGTCTTTCCTCTCTGTCTCTGCAGTCATTATTTGTAGGGGAGAGCGAAGTACCTAAACGTTCTTTCAATGCTCTCTGGCACACCTGGCTCGTTAAGAAGCCTAGATTATCTCTAATTAGTCTCTAATTCTGGCCAGGCTGAGCCCCACCCTCCACAGGTGCTGACACTAAACAGCCTCATTAATATTGCTAGCGGGGCAGAATGCGCAGGAGAAGATCAAACAGGCCTTAATTGAGCCTGGCTTAACTTTATAAAGCTGAGCAATTGAGGAGGAGGGGGCCTTGTGTAATCACTCAAAATGAAGGAAAATTCAAATATTTCATAGAAACTTAATGTCTGAACAATAACAGAGTAGAAAAGCAGGCCGCTTTCAAGACCACTCAGATGTACAGTGGAAGAAACCACACAGCCGGCAGGCAAAACACTGCTCCTGGTTTATTTTTTATTGCCCCCATTAGGATTGTAATGGCCTCGTCGCACTGTCTGTTTCTCTTTCACCCTCCTCATATGCAGAAAAAGGCTCCATTATGTCTCTTTTTCCATTGTGCTAATGAGGTTAGACCAGGGACTCGCCTTAAGGACAACAGCATGTCCGACTCATTCAAGACACTGTAACATGTCAGTTCTTTCATAACTTTGTCTGACACTTCAGGGTCCATTAAAGGCCAAAATGTAATTCGATTAACTTGCACTGACAACATAAAACCTGCCAGGTTCACTTTGATTTTAGATTCATAAAACACAAAATAAAAACTTGACAATGTAATGCATAAAAGTGAAGACAGAAAAAAATGCTACTGTAATATTATTGTACTGTAGAATAAAAAAAATAACTATTTATTATTAATATTTATAATTAACATTTTTACATCAAACTGAATAGACAAGTAAATAATAATAATAAATGTTCTATTTATTGTTCTATTATTTCATATGTTTTTACAATACAATAGTGATATAATAGTAAAATATCTCTTATTTCTTAATATTTTCTTAAACATTTCTTACGTAATAATAATAATAATAATATTAATGGCAATACTAAACCATCATCTTCAGCAAATCTTTCTATTTGCAGAAGGAAATAAAACGTTTTGTGCATTTTAATCCAATATTGTGTAAAATGATTGTTCTTTTATTATGTTTTTTCATTGTTTTATATTAATATTAGATTGTTTACACAATAGCAATATAACAATAGTACATTATTTGTCTTAATTTTATAAAAAAAAATATTTTGAATTCCTAATACTTAATCGTATTTAATAATAATAATATGTTGTATTTATTATTATTATTATTATTATATGTTGCAATTACTGTTGTCCTGTTATTTAATACTAGATTATTTACAATACAATAGCAATACAAAAATAAAATATTTATCTTTTAAATATGTTCTTAATCTTATTTCTTCTATAATAATAATAATAATAATCATCATCATCATCATCGTCAGAAATGTTTTGTGCATTTTAATCCAATTTGTGTAAAAATTAAATGCAAAACAATGAGTGTGAAACTGGTGCAGTATTGGTGCATTCATCTATCACACAGGAAGCAGAAGACCAACTCGATCACATAGACGATAGTATGTATACTATCCAATGCAGCAGTGTAAAAGCAGAATTCTAGTAAGCTACTATTCTGAACACAACCAATATATCAGTTGTATACATATGCACAATCTATTCAAAGGTCAGGACTGCAGTGTTCATTTCCGCTCCACTAACCTTATAAAAAAATCAGAACATGAGGAGGAATCTCATAATCTGTTAATTACTATGCTAAAATAGCGCCAGTAGATTGTGTAAATGGGATACACAACCTTGAAATGGTCAAGGCTCCATTACAGTGTTGAGCTGGTGGAAAAAGAACAGGGCCTCAAACATCATGACCCTTCAGCCCCCATTACACACATCATGTAATGGTTTTTCTCTCTATACATCTCCGTCCCCCCCCTCACTGCATTTCAGGTCTATCCATCTCTTTGCCTCGAGTGCCCTGAACCCCGACCTGCTGGGGATGAAGGGCCAAAAAAAAGACAGGGAAAAATAGATATAGGCCTAGAGAAAATGAAAGAGCAAAGAACAGGGCAGAAGATTGAGCGACAAAAGTTTTGAAGAAAAAAAATGTAGAGGACAGAACAAGAGCAGATATCGAAAACTAATTTAGTATGACAGACCATATACAGTAGGTATCTGGAGAGCATCAAAAATGTTGAAGGAATAGACCGGTCCTGTATGCTGTAATTTTGTCATAAAAGCACACATGAGAAAGCAATCATGGCTCAAAAATGATGAAAAGCAAAATAGTACTATAAAAGTAGTTCATACAAGTCATATAGTATAATCCGAGTCTTCTTTAACCATCAAAAGTTGTTTTATGCAGCACTTTAAATAAACGTATTTGGACAGCATGACATTCATGCTTTTTATCTTTTAATAATAATAATATTTAAATTGCAAATAAAATAGTACATACCCTCTGTTCCACTCAAGTTTTATATGCCTCTGGCCACATTTATGGTGATAAGGTGACAGGTTATGGTTTATAGTGATTTCTTCCAAGTTCTTATTTTGTGGATCATAACATTTTGGAATGACATTAGTGTGAGTAAATAATGACATAATTACGGGTGAACTGCTCCTTTAAGGTGGCTAAGAAATAAAAAAAACAGGAGGATGAGAGGTTGTGAGCGATGAGTTGGTGGCCTTTCTGAACCCCCTGCGGCATCAGACTCCCACGGTCACATGCCATGAGAGCTCCAGAGCTCTTCCCATCCACCCTTCCATTTGTTCAATCAATTTCCATCTCCGTATCATCCTGTCTCAATATGACTTTCCCCAGGCCAGGGCTGTGTGGGTGATCGATCAGCAAAATACTTCAGAGCTGAAATTGAAATTGAATAAATCTTTAATTCTAAGCACCGAATATCAATGTACAAATGCAAGAAAGCGCTGGCAATATTAATTAATAAATTAATTGATTGCTTAAGAGGGACAAGATGGGGAGCATTAGGAAGCCTCTTTTTTTCAATACGAGAAAGTGATAATCAAGTTTGCTGTCTCATGGGTGTCATGGCACAGGTTCAATAAGTACTGTTCCCACCTCTCATCTCCGGGACATTTTGAGGACAGGCGTATTATCGAGAGGAGAACAAAATCCGAAATAATTTAAAAGGTATTTAAGGACCTTAAAAGTTGGTTCTCTGTCTTTTTAAGACAGCAGAGAATGTTCTCTGAATTTCTGGGGGACATGGTGTCAAGATGAATATATATCACACAGTTGGAAAATGTGAAGACTGGCATGCCCTCAGCAGAAGGACAGCACTATGTTAATTTCACCAGGAAAATTGTAGGGCTAGGTTAAAATAGTGATTTTCCAATCAACCGTGATCTTCAACCATTAGAGCTCAACCAGTTCAGCCCGATTTCCAAAAAAAACATCTCGGAACCCGTTCTTTTAATGAATAGACAGAAAAAAATTGTTCTAGTTTCTGGTTTATATCAGTGTGAATCAGCACAATTTATAGCAAAAGCAAAGACATAATTTCATTCATATGTAAGTGGATATTATAACTGAAATAAACCTGAATGAATCTGAATTGTTAAATAAAATTAAGAGGTTGTGACACTCTGCTAACCTACATTTAAACACTCACAGATCTATTTTAGCATATTTAGCACCTGGTTAAATTGGGTGGTTAGCGAATAAAATGCAGGTTTTAACAGTAAAATTTTAGTAAAAATGCACCATCCAAAAGCACCACAACTGTTTAGTAAAATCGTCCCAGTGTGTTTTGAGACATTTTGCATTGGACTGCTTGTCCAAAGTGCAGAGGACAGTCCATAAAGAGCCTAGAGAAGAAGTGTGCATTAGAAAAAAGACTACAGACCTGTATAAGTCAAATAAATCAACCGCTCTCTTCTAGCATAGTGTATAGACATTTAATCTCTCTCTCTCTGTCTCTCTCTGCATGTAAACATGGAGGTTTGGGGCAGGTGGTGTCATCTGCAAGATAACAGTATTGTCAGATTTGGTTGATTTCTAAAAAAAAATAAAATAAATGAAATGAATACCTAATCAAGGATTTATTTTATTCACGCCACTCCCACATACTTTTTCACCAGCTTCTCCTTAGAAATACTATCAGGTGGTGTCATCTGCAAGATAACAGTATTGTCAGATTTGGTTGATTTCTAAAAAAAAAAAAAAAAATGAAATGAATACCTAATCAAGGATTTATTTTATTCACGCCACTCCCACATACTTTTTCACCAGCTTCTCCTTAGAAATACTATTGCAACTTCATGTAACTTGCTTATGCAGTCAATCAATAAAAAGCTTGTACACGAAAAACAGAAACCGCATCCCTAGAACACATGTACGCCTCCACCTGAAACTGCAGCGAAGAAATGAATCCGAACAGATGTTGAGTAACATCATCCATGCGCCCACAGGGGAGGTACTGAACCTGACAGAGAATAACTACAATAAAATAAAAAGCAAGGGAGGTGGAGAAGAGAAGGAAGACATGCCAGCGACACGCAGCTGACGACACGCTCTGCTTGACTTTGAGAAGGGAGGCGGGTGCTCACATTACAACGATTCTGCGTTTTTCCAATGAATATGGAACAATCCCATCACGCAGCATTACCCAGATCATTCCGCGGGACTGACGCCGGGTCTCATGACATCGCTCTCTCTATCTCGGGGTTGACACTTCCTCTCCGGGGCCTGGGAAAGAACATGGAAAAGGCACAGTAGGCATCTAATGCTGCAAGACCACCTCAAACAATGAAGACAATAGATCAAGACACTGCTGACACTGGGTCTAATTCACTAATAACTGGCTATATGTCTTACTGTATATGTAAAGAAAAGGTGCTTGTGCACAACTGATTTCACAACAGGAGTGTAAACACATAATTTTGTTACTAGACATAGAGTAATTCTGATGAATTTGTATTATTCTCATTGAGGAAGTTTGTGCTTGCAGTTAGTAATTAGTATAATACACGACCACCATGTCCATATATGGATGCAGTAATGGAGGCTATTAACATTGTTTCATCAAAGTTGCAGACGAGTGAGGGAAAATATGGTTTGATATGAAGGTTAATGCAAAAAGAATAAGAGAAGTGGAATTTCAACATCAAGTAAAAAAATTAAATTAAATTAAAAAAA
>NW_015505340.1:1936067-1960931 GCF_001515645.1 Sinocyclocheilus grahami | reverse complement strand
GAGAGAGAGAGAGAGAGAGAGAGAGAGAGAGCTGGATGATAGTTCAAGTAACGTATAGTCAATGTGAAATCAAAACTGACCCTATTTATCTTCTTATAATACACATTATTGTGCATGATTGATGTTACTGCAAAAATGTTCTTAAAATTCCCTATAATTCCCATTCCCATCCATTTTCCTGATGTACAAACAGTCACATCCTTTATAATTATTGTTAAATATTCTGTTTTCACAAGTACAGCGAAATGAGACAGTGAAAGGGTTGCAAACTTGCATTGCAATTAGGTGGAAAGCAAGTACATCTTTCTGTTTTTCTTTCTGTATATATATTTCAGACTCCTTGACACATTTTACAATTCTGCAGCCAAGTTCCAGTGTCTGCAAGCCCCTCTGCTTATACACACACACACACACACTCCCTGCTCTCAACAGTAGGCAACATTCACTGCCACCAGCCAGTTCACACTCCCTCCTTCACACTCACACACACACACACACACACACACACACATTTATATAATAGTCAAGTCAAGTCAAGTCTGCTTTATTGTCAATTCTTCCACATGTACAGCACATACACACAGAGAATTGAAATTGCGTTACTCTCAGACCCTTGGTGCTGTAGTGTCTGCGTAGGATCATGCATGTGCGTTAATCCAATATAAACCCCTATATACAGTATAGTTCAACGTAACACTGGATAAGCTATCATTTCTCACCACTGTAAAAGCCTTTCCTGACTCTAAGGCTTCAGTTCATGGTAAAGAGAAGAATGTCTGGATCTCTATGGCAGGAGCTCAATAAAGAGATGCATGTGGGCTGTCTGATATTGAGCTGTGCCGAGGTGGGCTGATTGTAAAAGAACACAGCTTTTGTTTTCTATTTCCTCCTCTATATATCTTTCTTTATCTTCGAGAATACGTACCAGTCTAACTCTCTGGAAACCTCTCTTTCCTGTCCGTCTGCCTGTTTCTTTCACCCTTTCACCTAGCCTTTGTTTCTCTGTCCTTAGGTTTTATTTTTTTGTGAGGCAGTTTCCCCCCCCTCTTGTGGTTAGGAAAACTTCCCTAGTTTCTATCACCATTCCAATTACACGCAAAGCAAAAAGTCCTGGTAAACGGTTTTTAGTTGTATTCATCCACCGTTAAGTTAAACATCTCATTTGCAGTCCAAAACCCTTATACCTCACTCTCCAGGAAGCGGAAGATCCTATCTGGGTCCAAACAATGCCATCCACCTCATACCAAATTTATGATTTCATATCACATACACACACCTTTCACAACAGTTCCCCGAGGTTTCCAGGAGTCTTCTGTAGGTCAGTTTGGTGTCTCCTGCAAAGCAATTTCAACAGTAACTATACATTACCTCAATGTCATCACCCCAGCAAGATCCCAGTTCCAACACATAGAGGCAGTTAGTCTCTTTTCAGCAAATTGTTTGCATCTTTATCTGTTTTTCTAGCTTTCAGGTGGGCCAGTTTTTCAGGAGCTGCCGGTAGATAGAGGCACAGTTGGAGGAATTTTAATGAACATTGCAAATGGATGGTATCTGCTCACCATGGGGAGCATTTGTTTGGACATAATTATCTGTTACAGCTGGCAAATTGAGCCACAGGCCCATATGCGTCGGCATTAGCACACGTTAATACAAATTTCCAGCATTCAGCTAGCCTAGACCACTCATTTAACTAAGCTACTTCACGTTGATCTTATTAGAACATTTGGGAGCCAGTCACGATTCACGAACACACTCATCTGATGTTCCAACCCAAACCGGCAAACCTGAAGTGTTTTAGTCTCCGCTAGCAGAATTCACAGAGACAAATAGCCTATAAGTAAATGAATATTTCACATGGCTCAATAATAAGGATATCTTTTTAGCTGGATCATTGAACTTATAGCTCAGTATTTCACAGGCCTCACCACAAAAGAATGCTCCATTTTAATTTTTAGCAATGTATTTGTAGTTCTCATTTATATGTTTATTAAATATTAAGATGATGCATTCTTTACGACATTTTAAAAAGATTATTCATTTTATTATTTTATTTGTTAATATTATTATTATTATACAATGTTAATTATATATATTATTGTCTAATATAACATTTACAACATTGCAACATGCTGAAAATTACTGCATTTTAATTTAATTTGGTGTATATTTACTATTTATATATAATATTTAAATATTTTCAAATTAAGTAATGTTTGTAATTCATGTGATGAATACTTATAAAAGCTAGATAAATTTACAAACACTTACACTTTATTTATTGTTATTATTATACAGTGTTAATTATAAATATTATATACATATATAAAATATTACTTTATAACATGCATTTTTCAAATGACAAAAAATTGAAACAAGCAGGAAATTACAGTCATAAATGTAATTTGTTGTATATTATATGCTTCTTTCATGCGACTCTTTTCATATAACAACAGTTGAACCAAAAAAAAAAAAAATCATCACAGAAGTCAATTCAACATGCACTACATCTCAAGTCTTCTGAAGTCTTTGCATGACAAATGCACTGAGATGTACAGTATAATAATACTGCAGTGTTGTATGGACCAATGTTATGGTGCTTTTTGTAACTCAAAAGATGTGGTCACTTTGAACTGTCAGATGGAAATGAGCAGCATGAAATTTCTCCTTTTGTGTTAAGCAGGGGAAAAAATGACATTACATGAAGATAAAAAAATAATGGCTGAAATGTAATTTTTGGGTGAACTATGCCTTTAAGGCCTCCAGAGTGTTAGCCTTTTGTTTCTGATGCAACTGAGCACAAATAACAGTTTAAAATCCCTGATGTCTTACTCTCGGATCCCCATAACGCTGACACAGCCTTGCAGAGACCTCGAAAGAAGGAGTCTTCAAAGACAAGCAGGTGATTGCAGGGAGCAATGTGTGTAGGTGGGGGTGGTTGGGCTGGGGAGGGAGTGGCTTAAATGCTAATAAGAGAGCAAACGAATAAAGGTATCAAAATGACTGTTGGAATAAGCTCTGTCGAGTTGTTGCAACTGAATCGATGCTGAGGGGCTACAGAGGTAATTTACGACATGATCACTATGTTGCTGAGAGCAGGGCATAAATCTACCTCATCACAATTAAACCAAGGGCATAGCAAGGACTAACCTAATGTTGAGAGGAGGAAAACAGGAAGAGAAACAGATGAAAAGATGTTTGTGCACGTCACATACACTAACTACCCAATCCAGTTTAACCAGGTGCTAAACAAGTTGAAATATTTAAACTAAGTAAATTACATTTTAAGACAAAATGCTCATAGATTCACAAATCCGAGCCTAGCTGAGCTGCAGTGTAATAAACCACTATAGTACTTTGTTGTAGTCTTTTGTTGTAGTTAATTTGTATGCTAATATAAGAGGCATTTCAACAATTACTACTCAAGAGAAAACATTGACCAGTTTCTTCAATTCATTCATCTAAGTTTTCTAGAGTTTTCTTTAACACTCCAGCTTGGCCAGTCCATTTAAATAAAGCAGTGGGCTTAATTAAACATGAACACATATCTCCTATGCTACCCTCTCAGTGCAAAGGACCCTACTGAAAACCAGGCCTGCAAATGAATAAATCTAAACAATCTACTGACAAGCTTCCCCAGGGATACTACCACACTTCTTCATATGTAAAGTAATTTCTCAGATGTTCACTCCATAAAAAGCTGCACTAATTAATTTAGAGGCGTGTGAAAATTAAATTAGCATACAGATTTGAACTCACAGAATCAGATTGGCTGCATAGATTAAAGGGGTCATAGGATGCTACATGCACTTTACAAGTTGTTTGAACTAAAATGTGTGTTGGCAGTGTGAGTACACAACCACCCTATAATGATAAAAATCCAACCAGTGGTTTTTTTTATCTACTCAAATCTTTACCCCTTTCTCAAATCGAGCCGATCTCAGATGCCTGTCTGATGTCACAAAAACAGGCCCCTCCCACGATAGTTTGATTGACAGTAGTGTTTCAGCACAGACTGGACTGGTGTCTTACCTTAGACGCGCCCTGAGTGAGCTGTCATCAGTCCGCCATTGTTTCACTGCCGGAGTAGATGTAGACAAGAATGACTCCTAAGCGATTGAGGTGATCTATTGTTGGATGTAATAATGAACATAGCAGTCGTCATTTACTCCCGACATCTGAGCCGCTGAATACGCAGTGAATTACTTTAGTTTTTGAAGGGAATGCGCCCCTGATCTACATAAATGCATCTATGTTCACGCAAATCATTTGTGATCCATCTTCACCTACAGAAGAAGTGAGTATAAGGTTTTTTAAAGAATCTTTGCAAATCGCCTTTCCTAATAATGTGCTAATTAGCCATTTTCACGATGAATGCAGCAAAAGTAAACAGTCTCTCTGAGAGCGGCTTGGAAGAGAGGGGCAGGGTCAGCAGAGCTCATTAACATTTAAAGGACAATGCTTCAAAACTTCCTGCTCCGAAAAGAGCTGTTTTTGACAGGGTAAACAATTTATTTTTTACACTACCATTGAGAAATTGTAACCAAACTATGTTACAGACTTTTTTAAAAATTAATAAATATATTAATACAGAAAATGAATCAATATGTGGGTTAAGTTTGCACTCTTTTATCAAATAAAAGTAAAAAAAATAATGTTTTATTTGACAAAAATTTTAGTAAATTAAAGTAAAATTGACAAAAATTATTGAATATGAATATTGAATTGAGATAAATGAGAAAATACAGTAAAATATTTATAATATTAAAAGATGCAAACGATTTCTATTTCAAATAATACTGTTCTTTTGAACTTTTCTATTTAATCAAAGAAAACAGACAATTATTAAACAATATAACTGTTTTCAACATTGATATTAAAAAATAAATGTTTCTTCAGCACCAAATCTGCATATTATGATTTCTGAAGGATCATGTGACACTGAAAACTGGAGTAATGATGCTGAAATTTCAGCTTTGCAATCACAAGAATAAATTAATTAATTCTAATAAATTAAGAATAAATTATTCAAAATATATAAAAATAGAAAAGGTATTTTACGTTGCAGTTTTTCTGTATTTTTGATCAAATATATGCAGTCTTGGCGAGCATAAGTGTAAGTATTAACATCAAATTTTATCGACACCAAACCTTTGAATGGAAATCTATATGAAAATCACAATGTTTACCAGGTGAACTGATCTAATTGGCCAACATCTAATTGGTTCCTACTAGGTCATAAGCACAAACCTCAACCCAACCCATATAATTAGATGCTTGATGAGTGTCTCAGGTACGTGGGCGTGTTCAGCCCCCGCGGTCTGACGGATGAAATGATGGGGGAGCTCATCTGACAAAGTCATCTTGCCCCCCAACTGATACACCTTAATGATGAATGCGTACCTGCCGTGGTTGACAGGAGAGGGTGGAAAACAATTAGTGCCATGTTGATCTGCCCGTCTCTCCCCTCTGCACACAAAACCGGGACAATCAGTCTCCTTATCTCCATTAGTGCCGACAAACAACGAGACAGAAAGCAAGAACAAACGAGCACAGAGAAAAGATCAACGTACGCCGGTGCAGGAGGAGAGAGTGGAGAACAATGAAGTGTCTGGCCTCGTGACGCCATTATCATTATTAATAATACGAGCTGAGTGAAGCGCGAGAGAAGGGGATAAAATAAATAACAGGATGTGTGATGAACAGATGAGACCAGGAGAGAAACAGGAGGATACTGAGAGCCGCGGCTTTGTGGCAACCAGGTCAGCTTGATGAATGCAAGTCTCACAGGGGGACAGGATGCGGAATTCTCTTTGTCTCATCTGCCGCAGACACAATTGGGCTTTGTAGAGTAATTCGCCAACATGAGGGTGGACATGTCTTCCCTGTCCTTTCACAGCAGCAGGGACAGGTGCTATTGTTCAGACTTTATGATTGGAAGGTGATGATTAAAACATTTTTCCACCCTCCCTTTGTCTGATTCCACAGAACAGCGTTTTAGTCCTAAACCCCTGGGAGAATTTGTATCCAGAAAGGGCGATGGTCATGGAAACAGTATTTTATCCACAAGAGGAACGTTTCTATTCTTGGTTTAGGTTATTGTGTTTCTTAAAAATAGAGTTCAAGTATATTCAGAAATAATGAAAGGGAAAAAAGGATAAAGGACGCATATTATGATTTCTGAAGGATCATGTGACACTGAAAACTGGAGTAATGATGCTGAAATTTCAGCTTTGCAATCACAAGAATAAATTAATTAATTCTAATAAATTAAGAATAAATTATTCAAAATATATAAAAATAGAAAAGGTATTTTACGTTGCAGTTTTTCTGTATTTTTGATCAAATATATGCAGTCTTGGCGAGCATAAGTGTGAGTATTAACATCAAATTTTATCGACACCAAACCTTTGAATGGAAATCTATATGAAAATCACAATGTTTACCAGGTGAACTGATCTAATTGGCCAACATCTAATTGGTTCCTACTAGGTCATAAGCACAAACCTCAACCCAACCCATATAATTAGATGCTTGATGAGTGTCTCAGGTACGTGGGCGTGTTCAGCCCCCGCGGTCTGACAGATGAAGCGATGGGGGAGCTCATCTGACAAAGTCATCTTGCCCCCCAACTGATACACCTTAATGATGAATGCGTACCTGCCGTGGTTGACAGGAGAGGGTGGAAAACAATTAGTGCCATGTTGATCTGCCCGTCTCTCCCCTCTGCACACAAAACCGGGACAATCAGTCTCCTTATCTCCATTAGCGCCAACAAACAACGAGACGGAAAGCAAGAACAAACGAGCGCAGAGAAAAGATAAACGCACACCGGTGCAGGAGGAGAGAGTGGAGAACAATGAAGTGTCTGGCCTCGTGACGCCATTATCATTATTAATAATACGAGCTGAGTGAAGCGCGAGAGAAGGGGATAAAATAAATAACAGGATGTGTGATGAACAGATGAGACCAGGAGAGAAACAGGAGGATACTGAGAGCCGCGGCTTTGTGGCAACCAGGTCAGCTTGATGAATGCAAGTCTCACAGGGGGACAGGATGCGGAATTCTCTTTGTCTCATCTGCCGCAGACACAATTGGGCTTTGTAGAGTAATTCGCCAACATGAGGGTGGACATGTCTTCCCTGTCCTTTCACAGCAGCAGGGACAGGTGCTATTGTTCAGACTTTATGATTGGAAGGTGATGATTAAAACATTTTTCCACCCTCCCTTTGTCTGATTCCACAGAACAGCGTTTTAGTCCTAAACCCCTGGGAGAATTTGTATCCAGAAAGGGCGATGGTCATGGAAACAGTATTTTATCCACAAGAGGAACGTTTCTATTCTTGGTTTAGGTTATTGTGTTTCTTAAAAATAGAGTTCAAGTATATTCAGAAATAATGAAAGGGAAAAAAGGATAAAGGACATGAGTTGTTTCTTATTAGTGTAGGAGTAACTATAAGTGCACAATGAAAAACAAAATTGTGATGCAAGTATTTGTCCTTTCTTTTCCCTTCACCGTCATCCAAAATCAAACCATTACTCATCAAGCCCACGTGAAATCTGCCCACTGCTTATTTTCTATGCTGCTTGGGAGGGAAAAATCTGTGGAATTTAAAGTAAAAATAAAAGATGGTGTCCTAACCAGGCGTGAATAGACAAAATTCACATATTTTTTGGGTTTTTTTTCTTCTCAAGGGGGCTATAAGAATGAGGACTTTTACACCGGGTATGACATGACGTGAACCCGATGAGTGCAACACACCAAACAAACTAGCCCGACCATCGCTCGCAGTCGGCCCGACGTTGGCCATACCTTAAGTATATGGGATTACATCTCTGCCACAATTCTGCGAAAGATCATATTTTGAGTGCACAAAAGTGCGTTTTTTTTACGTGTGTGAACTGAGTATTGTGGAGAAAATGTTTGTCTTTGGTATGGAATTACATCTCTGCCACAATTCTGCGAAAGATCATATTTTGAGTGCACAAAAGTGCGTTTTTTTTTTTATTGTGGAGAAAATGTTTGTCTTGCAAAGAAGAAAGTATTTCGAGTACACGAAAATCAATTTTGCATTTAAAATAAGTTTTAGATGTGTGCAGACCTTCTCTTTTGCGCGAGCAACGTTTCACTAGCTTGCTCACCTGATGCCCGCCCTCAGTGCTCTCTAAATGCCAACAGCTCGCTTGCTCAACACAACCCAGCGTTACAATATGCCATAATTCCAGCCAATCAGAGACAGAGGCTGCTAAATTCTGATTGGCTGCCTTTACAACCAGTCACAACATTCCTTGCATTACCTCGACTGCAGAAGAGGAAAAATACAGTGCATGCATAATTATTATGCAAGTTGATATTCTGATCATATTTTTTTCCAAGCACATTTTACCAATTCCAAACGACATCAATCTTAATAACTGCTATTAATCTTGTATTTAATCATTTATAATTGATATAATTATTCATGAAGGCTGGAATCTACCTGGAGTCTCCAGAAGTACAAGGTGTCAGGTTCTCAGAGACTTAGGTTAAGTATAGAATCCTAAAAAATGACCCCTACTTAATAAGAATCACATACTGACGTGTAGTAAAATACTTGAAGACTGATTTTTTTAAATATATATTGAAGGACCAGAACCAATAATATATAGATTATAAGTGATTAAATACAAGATTAATAGTAGTTATTAAGATTGATGTTGTTTGGAATTGGTAAAATGTGCTTGGAAAAAAATATAATCAGAATATCAACTTGTATAATAATTATGCATGCACTGTATTTTTCCTCTTCTGCAGTCGTAGTAATGCAAGAAATGTTGTGTATGGTTGTCAAGGCAGCCAATCAGAATTTAGCAGCCTCGTCTCTGATTGGCTGGAATTATGGCATATTGTAACGTTGGGTTGTGTTGAGCAAGCGAGCCGTTGGCATTTAGAGAGCACTGAGGGCGGGCATCAAGGGAGCAAGCTAGTGAAACGTTGCACGTGCAAAAGAGGTCTGCACACATCCAAAAACTTATTTTAAATGCAAAATTGATTTTCGTGTGCTCAAAATACTCTTTTCTTTGCGAAACAAACATTTTCTCCACAAAACTCAGATCGCGCGCGCGTGCAAAATTTACTTTTGTGCGCTCAAAATATGATCTTTCGCGTGCAGAATTGTGGCAGAGATCTAAGCCCATATAAAGACACATCTTTTTCTCCAGCAGCTGACCAATGTATACTAGAACTTACCTATTATATTCTATTGCTATGTGTACTGTGCTAGACTAACTGAGACATGTCACATGTATACTGTATACTTGTATACTGTTGCTATCTTGTTGGTCTGATTGGTTCTATTGTTCTCCTCATTTGCAATTTGCTTTGGATAAAAGCGTCTGCTAAATGATTAAATGTAAATGTCAAATTAATAGCTCAACAATGAATCTCAAAACATTTCTTATATTGCACTCTATCTAGCAGTTTTGGAACTCAAGAATGGGTCCTACGTGAACATACTCTTATTTGTAGCTGAAAACATTGGCAAATAGTGTCGTAGGCCTTGTGTGTATCGCACATGTTCCGATATGGTGTGCAGTGGAACTTGCATTCGAATTTCGGTTGGGTTCGGTTCAGTTTCCTGGTCTCCCCAATGTTTCCTATAAAATTGCTTGTGTCCAGTTTGCAACAGACAAAAAGTTAATATATAAATGTTAATAACAGAATACATAACCACAATTATCCTTAAAGGATCAGAATCAGATTTACTCAAAAAAAAAAACACTTGCATGTACTACAACCTTAAAGGCCGGGACACACCAAGCCGACTTCAAAGAACTAGCTGCGACAATAGCCGACAGTGTTGTCGCCTCGCGTCGGCAGCGTTGGACCAAAAAGCTGTGCTCGAACACACCGCACAGAGTACAGCCGACGGCAAACTAGTACGTGCGTTCAAAAAGATCACGTAACATTTAAACAGCCTTCTGTCTACTGCCTTCATTTACGTGCTTGTTTTCATCACTTTCGCTTTAATTCTGGGGCACTGACTCGTTTGCTAAACTGAACATCCAATCAGAGCTCTCACTCGCGCCGACGGTTCCGACGGCCCCGACGCCGATTCAACATATTGAATCGGGCAAACTGCCGCCGATGTGAGCCGACGAGTGGAACACACCAAACAAACTAGCCCGACCGTCATTCACTGTCGGCCCGACATTGGCCAACGGCTTGGTGTGTCCCGGCCTTAAGATGTCCCTGATGCTGCTCTTCTTTCCGGCAATCTGAATCAACATTCACCATGTGATTCTGTGGAAGCCCTGGATTATCAAATCCTCTATTATCTTCTGCCTCCACAGAGACATTAGCTTTGTACTTGGCACTATTATTTTCGCATACAATCCGATAGCATCTACATAAATGCAATTTTACCACTCAGTGGAGGTATTTCCCATTAAAAAGTGTTGTGGAGGAGGGGAGGCGAGTTGTTTGTTGAAACCAGATGTGTGGGAGTTCTTTGATTTTTCTGCTGGTTGATCAGACCCGATGAAGTCGCAGAGATGGCATGAGCACAGACCTGCGTGTAGCACATATGTGCGAGAGCTTGTGGGAGTGTTAACTCGTACTACGGAGGTCTTCTTTTCTTCTGCTTGATTGAGGGGGTGATGGAACCCACAGACTTTGTGATGGACACCACAGGAGCAGATTTTCAGAGTGATTCGGAGTGCTTGTGAGAGTGTGTGTGTGTGTGTGACGGATGACAGTGACAGAGATGGGCATACAGCAGTAATGGAGTTTACACACACAGAGGGGGTATCATAGTGACAGACGCCATGGTGGGAGAGTAAGGCCTCATTCTTGTAGCCCCCTGAGAAAAAAAATAAAGACAAAACTGGACTTTCAAAGTCTTTTCAAAAACATGAACATACTTTTCTAAAGAGCTCTTGTGTCCCGAGGGATATTTAGTCACCTTGATGATGAGCAGGGGGGAAGAAAAGATCACATCCTTCATGAAGAGGCTCTTACACTCACACAGGAGGATGGAGAGGGCACTTTGAACTCATTTAACAACATCATTATTTACTGCAATAACAGACTTCTATATATTCTTATCATTGTGGAAGAGTAGGACTCAATGTAAATTAAAAGTAATTTAAGTATCTTTTTTGGCCCATAGAACCTAGTACTTTTAAAAGAAAGCTACCGTTACCCATTTTCATTCACCTTAATGGCATTTACTAACTAGCACAGAACCACCTCGGAATCACGGAACACACCATCTTTGAACTACAGAAGCCAATTTAATGATTTTAAAAAGCTTCCACCAAAAATTTACTATTATTTTCATAAAAAATAATCACCTTCACCCCATATTTTCAGTCCTGTAATGTAGAAAAAACACAACTCAAACACAGATCATAGTATTTGCTGTGTTCAATTAATAAAAAATGTATATTTTAAATATTTAAATATTTTTTTAATTAATTCATGATCAAATAATTATAAAATAAATATTTTTGGTATCCATCATATATTTTCAACTTGCTTTTTATTATTAACGCTAACATCCTATATACAGTATGACTTGAGCTTGATGATTTTGTTGTTGTTGTTTTTTGTCTTAACTCTGTGTTATCTCTGAAGAGGTAATGGTTTCAGTTCACTAGGATTCATTCGGGTTCATAAGCTTTGAAATCCTGAGAAGGGCAGCAGATCATGTGGGCAGCCTGAACTTGTTTTAATATCAGTCTTTCATCAAGACTTTTATTTCTGATTACTGCAGGCTCCCTCAACCCTCAGAAAGAACACACATAGCACATGTACACACACTCACACAGTGTAAATACATAAGCAAATAGCCATTCATACTAAAAACAATATTTCAGTATGAACACACATGGGTGATCTCTCTTTGACCCCAAACAGTGGGTAAAGACCATGTACATTGCAAATATATGGGATTATGCGTTGAGCAGATGAAGGCTGGTCCCGCGCAGTTATGATGACCTTTCTAGCAGAATAAATCATAAAACCAGAATAGAGATGTGGGAGGCAAGGGGAGGAGGGATAAGCATACAAGCTCATGTCCCACATAACTCAGCTCGGCTCTGAGATATCAGAGTGTGGCCTTCAAAACTGATGCACTGTCAGTATTCAGCCGTATAAACACGACCTTCACTCCAATGTCCGTGACATTGCCGCTGGTCTCAGGTCTGCAGTTAAAAGAATAGCTCATCCAAAAAGAAAAATCAGTCATTACTCAACATGTCGTTCCAAACCTGTATGTTATATTTCATGTGGAAACACAAAAAGAGAATTCTGAAGAATTTTCAAATTGTTTTACACATATTCATACAGCCTTTGCATTACATTATAATACTTTTAAAGTCATATGATAGATTTGTGAGGGGGAAAGGACAAAATTTGCTTACAGTATTCCTCTTCCAAGAGAAAATCACTGGGACCGGATCGACTCAACAGCAGGGTTGTTATTGTTAACTGAAACTAATTAAAAACTAATTAAACTATTAAAAATAAGTTTCATTCAATATGAAATAAAAACTGTAATCTTAAAAAAAGAAAAAAGAAATGTTGCTTTGTCAAGTAACTGAAATTAGTTAAAGTACTAAAATGACAAATTAAAACAAAATGGTTAAATATAAATGAAAAATGACAGAAAAATTACAAAAGAACAAAATAATTATTAATGCTAATAATGCATAATTAGTATGAAATCTGAAAATACATTTAAAAAAAAGCCAATTCAAAATATTAATAAATACTATAATGTTTAGCATATAAATAATACTAAACACTGGACCTGATCTGCTGAACTATCACTGTTTGGAAAATACTTGCATAAAGACAATACTGAATGTTTGGTGCCACAGAATAAAGTTGTAGGTTTAGAAGGTTTAGAATTACATGAGGGTGAATAAATTAAATACATTTGTCATTTTTTTGTGATTTATTCCTAAAACAACATCACAGATTACCACATCAAATTTTCTAGATCTGCACTCGAATTAACTTTGCCACTAAACATATAGTAAAAACAGCGTATGATATCAGACAATAGAAAACTGTCTTTCTCAACCTTAAATGTATTGCTCATTTATCTCTAAAAGAAAGAGACCGGGGAAAAGATAGAGATGGTGAGAGAGATACGGAGATTGATGCCCTTGGGTGAGCTCCAGTAATGGGATTAGGCTGCTGTTTAATATTGATTTGAATGGACGGAGTGTTGGATAGCTTGAGGCCTCACATGGGTGATCTCTATAAAATATCCAAATACATGCTGCCAGTGGCGTCTCGTGGGTTTTAAAATAGAGGAGGCACACTAATTGTATTGGTCTGGGATGCCTACCGATTATTATTATTATTATTTGCTTAACCACTCTAAAATGGCTTTTTGGTTGCTTTTAGTCAGAACACGTAAAGAAAACGACACATATACAGCACGATAATATAATTTCACTTACCTGGCCTATCACTTGAAGCAAACATCCATCCCTTCTTAAAAGTCTGTGTTAAAGTCCGTGTGAACCGGAAGTTGCTGCCGACTTTATTTCAGTGTAGTGACGTATTTCCTTCTGAAACGGAATATTGAATAGAGGGCATGGTTTTATTTTGGCGCACCTCCTTTCTGTCTCTCACTCATATCAAACTAACGGTTGGAGGGGTGTTTTTAAAAGGATATTCTGCCCAAGCCATCAAACTGACATCATCAGAGAAGGACTGCCATTCCAGAGCAGAAGCAAATTTTGATTAAAGATTGTTAACATCAAGACTAGCAATGTGCACTAGTAAAGTAAATAAAGTAAATTTTGATTTCATGCCAACTTTAAAAGAGAGGTGCATGTTGCGCCATTTAATTAAGCCGACTGCTGTAGCCTATATCCAGCTTAGGCTGTTTTCCCTAAATTTGTATAAATACTGTTTGAATGACAGCTTGGTAAATCTGTTGGCAATCAAATATTCAATATCACTACTCATCATAAGTACTTGGTACATTATCAGCGCAGCGGCAGACGTTCAAACTAATATCACGTAATTTACGTCTCTTTGATGATTGGTTGATCCCTAGCCTCCCTTGTGAGGGTTCTTTCCTCAGCGCTGAAAGTGAACACTCGATGGTGATTGGCTCATTTTTTTTACCAACGGAGGCACGAGAGCTCAGCTCCCCCTTCTCTATAATTAGCGGTTGTAATTACATCAGCAGATTCGGCACATTTGCGATAGAAAAGCGGCGCTTTCACGTTAAGGTATTACAACTGTGAAATTACAAACAAAAAATACACATGATATTGCATTTCATCCTCTTTATTTCCATCTCACTTACGCACACTTACATTTAAGCTCTCTACGCACTTAAAGAGACACACAGATCCTACGCAGGGTCATTTGTTAAGAGTGAAATGGCTTATTAGTGCATGTCCATGATCACCTGATTTATTCTCTTGTTGGCGCTCCCACTCGCATTGATTTACACTGCTTACAAATTACACCATGTATCTATTAGTGAGATCCCATCCACAGGCCCATCAGGCAGCTATAAAGAAGGCCTAAAACAAGATATAAAAGTACAGCTCACTGACCCACTACAAAAGACTTACTACACTCACTTTATTAATCTTCAAACTATGCCCATCACAGTAAATGTTTACTACCCGCAAACTATAGTGTCAGCTGAATTAGCCTCATTTGCAGAATGTCCCTTGAAACCTCTATATTTAGCTGTTTTATGACATTTAAGAGTGTGAACATTAGACTTTAAAGAGCACCACAAACTTGATACTTTGTCAGGTTCATTATAATTTCTGGACAGTTTAATCAGCAGGCATTAATATTAAAGAAGACTTCATATGCAAGGATTTAAGCTGGCCCACAGAAAACAGGCCTCGTGACCCAGCGAGTTACGTGACAGTTCAGGCCTGTACACACTGCACAGCAATGAGGGCTGCACAGCCAGTGTTAATTTCTCCAACAATATTACTGACAAAATTGACAAAAAAATAAAGTGGAGAAATAATAACACTGCAGTATGTTATGATTTTAAAAGAAAAAAGCTGAATTAACATTGCACTAGTCAGAATGTGATGATATATCTTTAACTACGACATCTAAATTGCATGTTAAAATTCATTTTAAATATATTTATGTCAATGTTTCGAAAAATATATTTAAATATTAACAAATCAATATGTAAATATGATACATGTTTAAATTAACACACAACTATTTAAAAGTTTGGGGTTTCTATTCATCAAAGAATCTGGAAGAAAAAGAATCTGTAAAAAGGATTACTGTTTTCACAAAAATATTAAGCAGCATAACTGTTTTCCATAATAATAATAAGAAGAAATGTTTCTAATATTCTCTGCATATTAGACTGATTTCTAAAGGATCATGTGAAACTGAAGACTGCAGTAATGGCTGCTGAAAATTCAGCTTTGCCATCACAGGAATAAATGACTTCATTTTAAGTATATTAAAACAGAAAACAGTTATTGTAATAATATTTCACAATATTTTACTAGCTTTGGATAACATTTTTGAGACTTCTCAAAAACTATGTATATCGTTTTTAATGTTGAAAAATGTGGTGATTAAAGTTTGACATTATGAATCTAAAAATAAATGCTGTATCCATTGACTACAATAAGATAAATAAAGAATTATTGACAAATTAAAATAATTATAGTTTACAACCCTTTTACAAAGCATATATAGTGAAACAGTATATTCAAAAAATGAAAGGTGGAGATGAGATTGGATCATAGACGTTGGCACTACATAACAAAATGGCACAAAAGGAAAAGGAATGTTGTTTCAGACACACAAAATGTTGCATTCAAATAACTCAAATGATATCTCAAGTCCACTGTTCTTATGTTACATGTTTGTGCACGCGTACATTATTCTGAAGGCATGAACTCAGTGACTGAGGTCAGAGTGACAATTCAAGGCTGAATGTGCAGTTAAAGAGCGCCCTCTATAGGTGAGTGGAGTTATTGCCAGTCTGTCAAGGGGCAACAGTCATTCTCTCCCTTACTAACTTAAAAAGAAAGAAACACAATGTCCACAAAACTACCTCATTCAGTCATGAATTCCTCCATCAGAGACATTAACACAGCATGAGAAATACAAGTGTGGGCATGTATTGCAGTGAATCACATCACTGAATCTCAAATCACACAGGAGACAAAAATAACCATTTCCCAAAGAGGTAAACATATTCAAACACATCCTTCATGGTAAAGACAGTACAAATTTTATTTTAAAGCTGTCACCCAAAAACTTTTCCAACTAAACCGTTCAGTTGTGATCAAATGGCACTCCTCTCACAGCATGAAGCAGTTTGAGCCGTTTTGCCTCCAGCTGTGACGGATGAACTCATAATGCAGGAATTTACAAGAACAAACAGTCTGATGGATTGACGAGAGAGAACAGAGAGACGAGAAGATCAAACAGATGTGAATGGAAGAGGGAGACCAAAGGGGTGAAAGCAGTTCAATCAATCTTACGTTCTGTACAACACAGAAGTATGTGTGTTCGTTTTATGGGATATGTGAAGACACTCCAAACAATGCCGCTGTCATCGAAACACCTGAGACGGGAAGTCTGTCTGTGACTTGTTTATTTGTCCATTAACATCTGTGTTTAATTCAGAGCATCCTAAGACATCACTATAGCAAAAAAAAAAACACACACACACATCCACACACAGAGGACAGTTGCCTTCAGTCATTTCCTTCAATTCACAGTCTCCCACTGGGCCTTCAAGCTACACCTAACCCTTTGGTAAACCATTCTTATCTCGAGCTTGATGTGACCATGTGGTTTCCACTGCCCCTTGACAGTAGCCCTGGGTGTCCAGCTGACATTGGTGCGCGTCTTCCCAACACTGTGTTTCACATTCAACACACATTTGCTCACTGCCATGGCGTGCCACCTCTATTGCTCACACTGCAAGAGCTCAACATGCATGTGCTCACTCTACAATCTCCCTGATATACATACACAAGCAGTGGTTTAACTTCTTGCAATATTTAAATATAAATAAATCAATAAAAAATGTTATTGCAATACACCCCATACAAAGTCGTTTCACCAACCGAAAATGTTTGACAGAAAAATGTTGAGGTCAATTACCCAGTTACCCGCATTTAATTACCGAAACGCCATTTTCAGTTTAAGTTTTTGTTTAAATAACTAAATGAAAATCAGTAAAAAATTTGGTGGATCACTAATATAAAGCAAACAAACTTGACAATGTAGCAGCTTAATTTCCTTGGTGAAGCAAATAAATCAACTGTGTCCAATGCTGCCTCTTTGTTTCCATTTAGTCATTTCCATTCAGATTGGCTTATGAAAAGTCCCCCAATCATCTTATAGCAACCCAGTCGCCTTTGATTCACTTAAGTAATTGGCTGATAGTGTTACTTGCATACAGAACATACAAATTTGTTGGCTACTGCAACATTTCTGTCTTAATTATGCATTACAATATTTTCAGGTAACACCAACTATCACCAAAATGATTATTGGAACACATTCTGCAAATAGCATGACGACTGAGAAAAGTTGCTGCAAAATCAAATATTTTGGGCAAAATAATCAGAAAAAACTTTAGTTTACTTATAGTTTATGCATTTCAAGCTTTTTCCTATTTATTCCACACCGTGATGATATGCAGTTCAGAGTAATATTCATTCATTCATTCATTCAGTGCAGTGAAAAATTTAGGTGAAGTTTGGGGGCACTACTTTATGCTTAATGTAAAATACGGGTCCTGAAGCAAAACCAGTAATGAACCACATACAAATGTTATACGGGTTATACCTGAAACAAAATATATCACGATATATTGATATCACAGTATCTATCACAGTATAAAAAAATAAATAAATCGCAGTATAATCATCAATAGACTATTTAAGGCTTTTAATTTCCTTTCTTGTGAAGTAACAAGAAAATTGACACCCAATCTGCCAGTGCTCCCTTGTTCTCTACATCTATTCTCCACTTTTCTATTTAGTTACAGCAGCAGTCTCTGATTCCATTCACGAGTACGGCCATTAAAAAAGATAATGAAGGATAATAGGCCAACTGGCATTGAAAGATCCCGGATTTGCTCATTTTCCTCTTTATTAATACAGGCCATGAATATGAATGGTTATGGATATTAGTGCTTGAAGAGAAATAAAAAAAAACTCCCATTAAAACTACTCACGCAGCTTTAAAACGTCTGCTCAGGCACATCGGTGAAACAGGAAGAGCGAGAAACCGAGAAAGAGAGAGAGACAGACAGAGAAAGAAATCACAGAGCTCATGGTCGTGTCAATGAAGGCAGAGGGGAAGAGGAAAGCTGACAAACATGTCAAAGCAGACACTAAAGCACTGCCGCGCTGTCAGCAGAGACAAACAAACGCACTCAAACATTTGTTTGAAAATGTCTTCATTGATTTCTGCTGCAAAACACAGAACGAATTAACATGGTGCACATGAAGCAGCTCACAAACGAAATAAGAAGTTTGGTCATAAGGAAATAAAGTCTATCCAATCAATCAGCATTTCAAAGGTGGAAGAGTGACATGTTCGTTTGTTCTAGGAGTCTACAATCTGTGTCCATGTGTAATACAAAACAAATGTAGGTCTGAGACTGAACAATGTATTTTTCAACAATGAAGAATCCAAATCCCAAGCTTCATTTTGGATTTGACAAAGAACTATCAGGAATATATTTGCTGACATGGTTCAACTTGAGCCTGCAGACAGGGAACTTCACTCTTCAGCATGACAACCGATGAGACGTAAACGGGTTCGCACTGAACTCCAGTTACTGACAGACTCTTTGCGCATCATGATGTAAAAACTGACATTGTGAAACTTACCTCCGAGGTAAAACGTAACTTTTCGCATTGATTGACAGGTGAACTGGTTCGAATTCTGAAGTTCTAAAGTTTATTTGCTCACTGAATCATTCAGGTTCTTAAAAAGAGCAGGTTACCTCTCTTTCTTGATCAAATATTTTTCTTTTTTAAAAATGTTACAAATAAAGAAATTAATTGGAAATTATAAATACATGTTTATAAATGATAGTGGAGGGGGATTTTGTTTCATCGCAGTGCCTTGAATCTTTAGAATCATCAAAAGTGTTCAATTCATTCTGCAGATTACATTATGTCAGTAGATGACAAGTGATCGTCTAAGTTCTAAGTCTTTACATGTTCACTGAATCTTTCATTCTGATTCGCTAAAAAATTGATTAGTTTGTTCATGACCAAAATGAGCTTTTTTATCCTTTATGTAAAAGTGTAAATAAACTAACAGTATCCAGTTAGAGTGTTTAACAAATTTTTTAGGAATTGTGCAATTGGGAGTTTCGTGTAAAGGCGAAAAAAATCCCCACACAGATTTTGCTCATGTTCAAGTTGGCCATTCAGATTCACCATGTTGACCAACAAAAACCTACTTGGTTTGAAAGTGACTTCTGTGTGAGCTGTGTTTCTAAACAATTAATTATAGAAAAGATCCCCATGTGACAAAGCAGATCACTGTGCCAACTGCTAAACATGCAAAACAATAGGTTAAACTAATCAATTAATTTCAATTATATTTTGCCTCATCATAAATCTGAATAGTCATCAATAATATTTACACATGATGAACGAGCTGAATGACTCACATGCCGATATAAATGTCCTGTTGTTCAGTGTATGGGCCATATTCATACAATAAGTCAATAAATAATTAAGATTTGTTCACTGAAAAGGTTTGTTTAAAAATACATTTGTTCACAAGCGAAACAACACTATTGCCACAGTTTCATCTAATTTTTTAATGCTATATGTTTTATATTACTGACGGCCTCCATGTATATGAAGTATGAATATGAACTACGACTTGATTTGAAATGAATAACTAATTTGGGGCTTTAAATGCAAATGTTACAAAACATAATTGAAATTCTTCTTAAAATCAGGCATGATATCATAGCTCAACGCCTTTATTTATTTGGGAGGCCATGGCGTAATCTGTTCAAAGGATTATTTCCAATAGATTTGTTGTACCCAGGCACTGAAATGAAACTGAATGAAAAATCTTTTTTTGATCTCTCAATCAGTTTAGTAATTGCCGCATTGTGGGAACGAGTGTTATTATCTTCATCCTTTTTTTCTTTCTCTCTCTTCCCTCTTCAGTTAATTTTGACAAAGTCAACCACCATCTCACGCTGCTCTCCCCCCTCCCACGTGAGTTCACAAATTGCAATTCTAAGGTACTTTATTGGAGTCTATGATTAGCGTGCGATTACAAAATGAGACAGAGAAAGTGACAGAAAGAGACAAAGAGATTACCGGCAAACACTGGAGGCCTTTTAACACAAAAGAGAACTGAAGCATGATCAACTACAAGAAGTGTGTTGAGATCATCTGAGTGCTCAAGGGGCAGCGGGTTACACACTGAACAAGACAGCATGATCTAACAACAACTGGAGGACTCTAGTACTGCAGGCGCTGTAAACATGACAAAAGGACACACATACATCCCCCCCCCACACACACACACACACTCGACATCCTTCTTGGCATCTTCCCTTTCAGAGATGTGATACAGAGCCAGTGGCACTCTGAACTTCATCCAATTCATCCATACAAGAGAGTCGGATATAAACAACTGTACGAAAACTGATATAAGTTCAGGTTTTATCAAGCGGTACATCACAATGTTATTGACATTTACTATTCACTGCTTGAAGAAAGGAAATAATGATACGACGGAAAGTGTTGGATGATAAACTGAGTCTCTGAAGAATGAATGAGATTAATTAGAGAGACTACAGGCACATACTATAAAGTCTTAACTGCAAAAAAAAAAAAAAGTAATTTCCTTTTGTGACAACATGCCCCAATAGCAGAAAATGTTGTCATTGTATGGGGAAAATTCACAATGGAATCTGCCAATAAAAATTACGAAAGACGATATTTTCATTTAACATTTTACTGTTTCCTGGCTTTTCCATGGTGACAAAGTTTTACATAAATAAATTAGATAACTCTAAACAGTAAACAAAAATTTATATTTTCTGCAACTGGCACCTGCAGGATTTCATCTGAGGGTACGCACAGAGACATAGATTTGTTTTTTGTTAAATGAAGGTGTCTCTAGACACATTAAAAATGCTTTTAACCCTGAAAATGGCAAAAAGCAACTGAATGATCAAAAACAGTGTGGGTGGACACAAAAACCGTTTGGTGAGAATGGATAAAAGTAGCCTAATATTAATGTTAACCACACAGATCATAAACCCATTTTTTAGACAAGTACCAGATATGGGTGTTATCCGAATGAATTTGTATTTAACGTGATCACAGTTTGATAAAAAAAAAAGTGTAAGTTACTAATTATTTCATTATTTGATTTAATTTCCACGGTTCTTCAAACAGCGAATAAATTAAATACCGCAAGCGAGCATTTACATTATCATCACAATCACTCTAAAAAAAACTCCACAGTGCATACAGCCGTACACCTGCAGGTGCCCCTGTTCTGCAATAAACAATTTAATGCAAAATTAAATTAGTATCTCTTTAGTTTTGTATTTACAGTATCTCTCCATCTCTCTCTATATAAAGACGCATTTCCTATAAAAGCTTTATGGCCAGTATCTTAGTATTTTTCTAAGTTACTATGAAATGAAGATAGCAACTTTTACAGTGTGACTCATTACCCTAAAGCCCAGAAGGCACATTTTCTAACTCTTCTCTTCTCAAATTGTTCTCTTTTCCTCTCTTTGACTTTCTCACTCTCTCTCCCTGCAGCAAACGGATCGTTTTCCTTTGCAGAATCTTTGCACACACTATTTCAAATGTTAACGCGCTACGGGACAGTCCCCAGGATGAACAGAGACATCCATATTTAATGGCCTTAACCGTCTATTTAATTTATCTATTAATTAAGTTGAACTGACTTCTGTTTGAACCATAAGAAGTTACTACTTCCAAAAAACGCCATCCCATTTAATTTTCCAAATCAGATCTCAATCCATGTGACATGACTGAAAATGAGAAGATATTCTATGATTTCTACTGTGGTTCTGGTGTTAGCCTACAATTCAACTGGAACATATTCCAATATATTTAATAATAACAATATAATTCTTTGAGTCTGATTAAAAAAAAATGCAATAATTTTACCAAGTAGTTTTTAGCTTATGATTCATTAAAATGCTTTAGAAGGTCAAAGTGTGTTTTTTTTTTTGTCTCTCTCTCTCTCATCTTGTACGTACCCTGCCACTGCAGCAAAGTCAAGGAGAGCAGTTGATTTATTTCCCTGGACAGAACATTATGGCACCTCATTAATATGCACAAACACAAGCTTTCATTTTAACTCGTAAATTTCTCACGTCAGTATAGGCGGGGGACCACATAAAAAATAATCAAAAGGGAGCGAGTGGGAAAAAAAACAGGACAGATTACAAGGTAGAGGAGGGTACAAACCGTCTTGACAGCTGCAGTTAGGCATGTAGGTGTTGAGAAAAACATAAAAAGAGCAGGGAGACAGAGAGAGAGGGAAAGAGAGCCATCAAGGTACATTACCTCAATTCATACTCCATGAAGCAGAACTCTCTCTCACTGCTGTAGAATAAAAAGAGGGGAACTTGTTCAGGCACATATGACCCAGTGCAGCGACACATTTACCACCTTCAACTGCCGCCTTCTGTTATACCTGTCTTTCTATTCATCTTTTGAATGCTTTCCTGGCTTCCCTTGTATAGAAAATATGGCGGTTCATAGATTAAAATTTGGAACTGGAATTCTAAAACATTCCAAAGATTATTTTATTAAATGATTTATATACAAAATGCAACATTAATATTAAATAATACACTCTAAAAAATGCTGGGTTGTTTCAACCCAACTTTGGGTCAAATATGGACTAACCCAGCCGTTGGGTTAAATTTTTTAATTACATTAAAGAAAAAGAAATTAATACTTCTATTCAGCAAGGGCACATTAAACTGACTAAAAGTGACGGTAAAAACATTACAAAAAAATCTGCAATCTATCTAAAAAAATGTATCATGGTTTCCACAAAAATATTAAGCATCACAACTGTTTTTTTTCACACTCTAAAAAATGCTGGGTTGTTTCAACCCAACTTTGGGTCAAATATGGACTAACCCAACTTTTGGGTGTCAAAAATGTAATTACAAATTTTTAGTAATTGAATGGAATTGTCAATGGAATTGAAACAACAATGCAATATTGTTAAATAATAATAATAATAATAATAAGAGATATTACTTGAGCAGCAAATCAGCATATGAGAATGATTTCACTGTAGTCTGAAGTAATGGCTGCTGAAAATTCAGCTTTGCCATCACAGGAATAATTTACATTTTAGAATATATTAAAATAGAAAACAACTATTTTAAATAGTAAGCATTTTTCAAAATATTTCTGTGTTTACTTTATATTTTTTACGAGCAGAAAAGATTTCTTCAAAAAAAAAATTTTTTTTTTAAATTACCGACCCAAAACTTGTAGTATAAATTTAATGATTATTTAAAAATAATATTTTTATGTTTTAATAAATGTGATTATTAATAAAGCAAGCAGAAAACTTCTCACTCGCTCTCTGTTTGCTTTGACTGTTAGGGTCTCTGTTTTTTTCTCAGACGAATGGCTGGTTCGAAATAGATTCCTGTTATTCGGGACTTCCAAGACAAAAGTCCAAATATGAAAAGATTCCGCTTCATTACACACTCCCACAGTTCCCAGCAAGAGGTCTAGTATTGGCACACAGCAGTTCCTTGAGAGGGATTGGGGCTGAAAATCAGAAGGCTCGCCCCAAAGAGACAGACACGCATGACGCTGATTGATGACACGCAAACCTCTGCATTCATCACTGCCTGTGGAATCTCATAGGAAGACCTGGAGAAGGTTGTTGCATCTTCTCCCTCTGATGAACAGAGCAAAGGGGCAAGGGAAAGAAGTACATTTGCACTGAAACCGCTACACTTAAGGCTAAAGGTCAGGGTCTGTGCTACAGTCTATATCATTTTCTGTTCTGAAGCAGGGGTAAAATTGAAAACATGACCTGGAGTCCCATATCCGCAACCTCTAAACTCAATTGCACCTAGTGGTTTTCGTTACCAGAGCACCATTAAAGGAGTCATATGATGCGATTTCAATTTTTCCTTTCTCTTTGGAGTGTTACAAGCTCTTAGTGCATAAAGAAGATCTGTAAAGTTGCAAAGACTAAAGTCTCAAATCCAAAGAGATATACTTTATAAAAGTTAAGAGTCAACCACGCCTACCTAAAACGTCTCGTTCTAACACACCCCCACATGTCTACGTCACGATGTGGGAAGATTTACATAACGCCACCTAAATGTTCACACAAAGAAAGAAGGCGTAACTTTTATTCTCACTGTAGTATTGTTGTTGCCGCCGCCGCCATGTCGTGAAGACACTGTGTGTTTCGTTGTGAAAGCGAAACTACTTTGTTTGGCCTTCCAAAAGAGGACGATATCCGCTTCGTCATGCCTGGAGCTGATCCGTGCTGATCGCTGAGGAAATACATCAACTTCGCGTTGTGGATCGCCGGATCGGCTTTCACCGTGAACGAAGCGGAGTCCAGCCCGGGGTCGTCACATGTGGTTGCCGCAAACTTGCTCACTCAAGCTGGCCTCGGCTCACTCTAGCCCGCCATGTGTGAAGCTGTGTTTTGTTGTGAAAGCGAAACTATTTTGTTTGGCCTTCCAAAAGAGGACACAACTAGAAATCAGTGGTTACGTTGTATTTACATCACTGTTCCAGAACAGTTCAACCGAAATATTCCGATGTGTCCAGCACATTTTATGGAGGACTGTTTTCTGATCCTGG
>NW_015505340.1:1931646-1935839 GCF_001515645.1 Sinocyclocheilus grahami | reverse complement strand
CTGTGTTTTGTTGTGAAAGCGAAACTATTTTGTTTGGCCTTCCAAAAGAGGACACAACTAGAAATCAGTGGTTACGTTGTATTTACATCACTGTTCCAGAACAGTTCAACTGAAATATTCCGATGTGTCCTATATATATATATATATATATATATATAATACATATATAATGTATTTAAATACCAATTGAATACATTTAAATTGTAATTATTGTTTATTAGTAGATCCTAAAACAATTTTGTGTATTCATGATAAATGATAATGTGACACGACGCCTACTGAAAATTTAGCTTTGCTATCAAAACAAATTACATTTAAAAAATATATTTAAAAAATATAAAATTTGAATAAATATATTCTTTCAGAAATCATTCTCATATACAGGCGCTCAGGAATTTATAATTAAACAAATAAATAGTCTACTTGAATATACTTTGTAATGTCACTTGATTATTCAGAAATCTTTTTTATATACATTTATAAACGTATATTATAAAAATAAAATATACATATCAATATATATATATACATATCAATATGTCTATAATATGTCATATCAATTATCTATTTATTTTATTATAATGTTCAAAGGGATAGTTCACCCAAAAATGAAAATTCTGTCATTAATTACTCACCGTCATGTCGTTCCAAACCCGTAAGATCTTCGTTTTTAAATAATAATCTTATAAAGGGCCAAGGGAAAACTATGTATCCCTATGTATTTGATATTATAAATGAGCAGGACCTCTAACACAAAAACTACTCAACAGGAGGAAGGTGAAGGCATACTTGAAAAGACTTGACCCTGGCTTAGAAGAAAACACTTGGCATTCTTTTTATATAACTATCTTAAGAATTATTTCAAAGACATGAGCAGTGAGCAGGGATATATGTATTTACTCCATTGATTCATTAAAGATCTAGAATAATGACGAATGTAATTTTGGGACTCTAATTTATATATATATATATATAAATATACTTTGTAATGTCACTTGATTATTCAGAAATCTTTTTTATATACATTTATAAACGTATATTATAAAAATAAAATATACATATCAATATATATATACATATCAATATGTCTATAATATGTCATATCAATTATCTATTTATTTTATTATTATGTTCAAAGGGATAGTTCACCCAAAAATGAAAATTCTGTCATTAATTACTCACCGTCATGTCGTTCCAAACCCGTAAGATCTTCGTTCATCTTTGGAACACAAATTAAGATATTTTTGATGAAATCCGAGAGCTCTCTGACCCTCCATAGACAGCAAGGTAACTACCACAGTCAAGGCACAGAAACGTAGTAAAATGACAGTGATTAAGAAAGGTACCAAGAACATTGACAAAATGGTCCATGTGACATCAGTGGTTCAACCGTAATTTTATGAAGCTATGATAATACTTTTTGTGCGCAAAAAAAAAACAAAAATAACAACTTTATTCAACAATTCTTCTCCCCCGAGTTACCATCTACCACCATTATCGAGAGTAACACAACGCATGCGCGTGCTTTCCTCTGCTCGTAAACAAGGCACAGCGCATGCATGTTCTACATCAGCAGTATCATGAGCATGCATCATGTTACTCTCGATAATGGCAGTAGATGGTAACTCGGGGGAGAAGAATTGTTGAATAAAGCCATTATTTTTTATTTCTTTGCACATAAAAAGTATTCTCAAAGCTTTGTAAAATTACGGTTGAACCTCTAATGTTACATGGACCATTTTAACGATGATCTTACTACGTTTCTGAGTCTTGACTGTGGTTGTTACCTTGCTGTCTATGGAGGGTCAGAGAGCACTCAGATTTCATCAAAAATATCTTATTTTGTGTTCCAAAGATGAACGAAGATCTTACAGGTTTGGAAAGACATGAGGGTGAGTAATTAATGACAGAATTTTTGGGTGAACTATCCCTTTAATATATGTACCAATATTGATATACAGATGTTTTTATTATTATTATTATTATTTTCATATAACTGGTAAATGGATGATGTAAAGTTCCATACTATACTAAAACTGTATTTTGGCAAACATTAGAATACAATACAAACAAAAGAGAAACACAAATAGAGGAAGCATAATTGCAACAAGTGAATTTAGGCATCACAGCGTTATAATGTCCTTTATGAAAGATGCAAACTCATTTTGAAATCCATTAACAATTGCATTATATACACAGACAGGCACAAGTTTAGAGCCAAATTTAAGTCTCAAGTTTTAAAACTTGAGGTGACGGCAGACTGGTGATCTAAATGCACCATGCACATGGCTGACTGATCCGCTCAAGTGTGTGAGGCACGCAGTCCATGATGAGGGGTAAAGAGTCTCTCAGTTCATATTTCAGACACTCTTTCATGGCCGCCAACTCCATTACTTTCAATTGACTGCCTCAATAATGAAGCAGCAAAATTTTCCTTTTGTCAGCTATCTATCTTTTCCGTGCCATCCATCGGTTTAGCCCAAGACATATTAAAATATCCAACCAAATCGTATTAATATTAGATGGAGCACTCAGACTGTAATATATGCTGCACCGGAGGCCGTGCATCGCCCCTCTCTTCCTCATATTGGAGAAATTAGAATATTAATCGCTGTCATCTTACTAAAATAACTCTCTCTTATTATGCACCTCTAAAGCGGAGCTGAGCCGAGAGATATTAAATTTACAGCAGCCATTAATAGGAAAATAATACAGAGGCTTTTGTTTGAAGTGGTCATTACTGAATCACAAAGGAGGACGGAACGGAGAAGACGCCGAGAATAAACACCTGGGAAAAAGCAAACCTTCTACACGTAAACACACATCATATCAGCCATTTACGCAGTGTCACTTTGCAGATTACTCTCATTAAAAACGCATTAAGATCCAGTCCCTGGGGCGAGATCCCACCAAAAACCCTCCTCCAACAACCGGTAGGATCTGTTTAAGCAAAACTCTGAAAGAGAAACACTATAAAAGGGTCCAAGGAGGGGTCTTCAACAGAATAACTCGATCTCTCCTGCACACCCTGGAGCTCATGAGTCAACATTTAACTGATGATGGGCAATTAAAGGAGTTCGTTTAACCTTGGGGGGTCCGGCAGGGTGAGAGGGGAAGGGATAGAGAAGAAGAGAGAGAAACAGAAGTGTAAGCATTTAGTTGGCATCATTAGGCTGAAAAGAGTGGGAAGAAGAGAGAAAAACCAATAGGGGGAGGAGTTGGGGCCAAAAGGGACCCTAGGAAAAATCTAAATAATGCTAGGGTGGAGTAGAGAAAGACTGAGAGGATGACAAACAGGTATCTGAAAGAAAAACAGCTTATATAAAATCTAATCAGAAAGGTTAGAAGGAAAGGGAAGAGGTCTGATACCTGTGGAATGCTGCAGTTAAGCCGATATTAGGCCGATATTCACACTTTTCAAATGGGTCTTTGATAGTGCATTTACCAATAGAATAAATGGCATTTCGTAATGCATTGTTTGGAAATGTATTTTTTACATTTTAAAGTTAGGCCTATTCATTGTCAAGTAGGAAATGTGTAGCTTAACAATTATACATAGCCGATTATAACCATTATGTCTATGGAATGTCTCCATAAAATATGGAAACCGGTCAAAGCAAGAATAATGATCTTTATAAGAAAACAACAAATAAATAAATAATACAAATTCAATTCTGAATACAGGTTATTAAACTAAAATATAGAGCACTCCGATCATAAAATATTCAATACCAATCAGTCTTTAGCCCTGTCTTGCTGATAAGCTGATGGCCACAAAAATGAACAAAAAGAAAAAGAGGCCTTTCACTAGCCTCTAAGATAACATGATAAGAAGCAAAACAAAAAAACAGAGATGGAATGAGAAATAGAAGGAGAGGCAGAGAAAGAGACGTTATAACTCTCTCAGCAGTTGCTGAGTGTTTGTATGTTTATCTAATTTGGACCCTCCCCTAAACTACCTCTTTGGCACTAATGAAAGCCCAGTTCAAAACTCCACCCACACCACTCCACACGGTTAGACCAAGACCAGTCATCCAGAGTACACCATCAGCAAAGGCTGCCCGCATACCTGTGACTAGAGCTCAGCTTCATCTGGGAAAGGAAATACACATGCACTGATATAAGAACAGAACATCTATCATATATCATCTGGACTATTGTAATGCACTGCTAGGTGGTTGTCCTGCATCTTC
>NW_015505340.1:1930116-1930918 GCF_001515645.1 Sinocyclocheilus grahami | reverse complement strand
CTATACAAATAAACTTGAATTGAATTGAATTGAACATCTGCTCAAAAAGTGCTGAATAGCCGAAAGAAACAAAGCAAGCACCTTTTTCTGCTGACGCCTTGGAGGTTTCTCCTCTAAAGGAATGACATGCCCCCATTCCTTCATCTGCTTGCTTTATTTCACTGAGGTGGTGTTATTACATCTTGAGGGTGGGCGATGAGAGAGGGCTGACACCACAGGTGCCAAGTTGTGTGCATTAGACAGCTGCTAAAGGAGCCAAAGCACATAAATGGAAATGTATACATTGACAGTGTACACTTTTTTCACTGCAATGACTGATGGGTTTCCAGTTGGGCCCAGTGCCTCATGTGCCGTCATTGACTTACCTTGGCGTCGATGTAACGTAGAGAACTGTAAGAATTCAGTTTGCCATGCAAGCAAATATTAGTCAAGTTTAAATGATAAACACATTTATGAACACTAGGAAGTGTTCTAATGAGGCTGAACTGCTGAGTAGGCAAATGTGTTTATGTCCCAAGAAAGCTTTCAAGAAACTACAAAACAATAAAGTTCAGTGGTTCGTTTTATAGTCTGTACTTTAAATACTTGAAGTAGCAAGTATGACAAAATGAAGCAATATTTTCAGTGCTGGGCCACCCAAAACATGGTACTTATTTAGTCTTATTTTGGGTGATTTTGATCTCGATTCAATGTCAATACATATTATGTATATACTGTATAAGGGGATACAAATCTTCTGTTGAGTGCAGCTGAATGCCTTTTTTAGCACCATTTTAAACTTTTCTTGGGTTAAATTCAGTAT
>NW_015505340.1:1928090-1928665 GCF_001515645.1 Sinocyclocheilus grahami | reverse complement strand
GCGGCTTGAGTGAGCGGAGGCCGGCGGCTTGAGTGAGCGGAGGCTTGCGGCAACCACAAGTGACGAACCCCGGCTGCGACCAGCACGGATCAGCTCTAGTCATGACGAAGCGGATATCGTCTTCATTTGGAAGGCCAAACAAAGTAGTTTCGCTTTCCCAACGAAACACACGGCAACAACAATACTACAGCGAGAATCAAAGTTACGCCTTCTTTCTTTGCGTGAACATTTGGGTGGCGTTATGCAAATCTTCCCACATCGTGACGTAGATATGTGGGGGCGTGTTAAGACAAGCCATTTTAGGTAGGCGTGGTTGACTCTTAACTTTTATAAAGAATATCTCTTTGGATTTGAGACTTTAGTCTTTGCAACTTTACAGATCTTCTTTATGCACCAAGAGCTTGTAACACTCCAAAGAGAAAGGAAAATTGAAATCGCATCATATGACCCCTTTAGCTGAAAAGAACAAAATGATTTATTCGCAAATGGGTATCGCCGATTCTGATTCAAACCAACTATAGAAAATACACGACACACGACTTGTTAGGGAGTTATGTTATTATATAAGTTGTTAT
>NW_015505340.1:1898713-1927675 GCF_001515645.1 Sinocyclocheilus grahami | reverse complement strand
CATCTGATTGGATAAATACTTAAAACAAATCCGCCATGAATGTTTCTGTGTTTTTAAACAAAGACTGAAATAAAACGGACCAAAACATCTTGCACTCAACAGGCGAGCCGCACAACAGGTTAAGTTTGCATAATTTCTCTTCATCATGTGCTCTGACAGAAGAATTTTCACTTTCACACTTAAGATTGAGCACTTCACTCGAAGATAGCGGTGACCTTCATCCTCATATGTCACCGTTCGTAATTTGCTCGCCGCATGTCGGGCACACAAAGAGCGGCTCGCCATGCAGCACCCCATCCATCACACCATCCCGGAAAACACGTGCTGAGGAGTGAAGCTGGTCCCAGCAATCCAGATCCATGCCTCATCCTAATTTATCTTTCTGAGAACTGCATCCTTGCCAAAATAAACAAAGTCACCTCACATCACCCCAATTTGCCAAAATTTCCAATTCCAAGTCTTCATACTCATGTCAGAACAACGAGCTTTGCGCATCTCTCACTAAACGATTTGATATTCGTAACGAGGAGGCTGCTTAGGTCGTTTTCAGGTCTCTTAATTTTGAGATGCCTGGCCTAACTATAAAACCAACCAGCCCTATCTTTAAAACCCCAGCAGTTTTACAGCAGGAAATGGCAACATCACCTTGGCAGCCGTTCTGTCTTGACTGATTTAAATGGGGCCATTTTATAAAATATCCCTCAGTGTGCTCATATTGTTTGATGGTTTGTCTAGGTGTGTAGTGCCCTCAAACATCACAAATGCATGGTAGGGATGATACATATGCATCGTAATTCAGTCGAATCAGTGCTGAACTTTGTTGCAGAATCATTCGCTTATCATCACCTCTAGTTGAAATTTTTTATTTTTTTCATCCAGCAGCCCTATGCCTGCCAGTTTCCCTGGTTACTGTAAAACCAAATAAACGTGGACCTTTTATATTCCAGTATGAGTCTGGTAAGAATGTAAGGAGTGTGGATGCTCTGATATGTGTTTGCAATAAAAGCGCCGTGCAGGCAAAGCTGACTGATGTCTGTGGTGTAGCCGCAGTAAAGCCAGTTCATTGCATTGATCATAGATAGCCAAGCAAGATAATGCCATTACAGATTTGAAGATTGGAACATGAAAGGAAATTTGAGGCAATAGACATTGTACACTCTTCCATGTTCATGAAATGGAAAGCTTCAGCACTAGGGGTAAAGAAACTTCCGCTTTATCCTTTATCGATGGCAGTAAACACACAGCAATGACAATTTTTAGTTTACAGTGTACCACTGAATTAAACAAAAAAATTATGAAAGCATGCATTTTATGGTTTCAAGGGTGAGTACAGTGTCAAAGCAGAGTCTGAAATAGAGTGTGACTACATTTATATTATGGAAACGCGAAGGTATAAGTACTAGTACTTTAAAGAATATTAGTAAAAGACAGGGGGGTGCATCATGCAGTGTTTGAATCAATTCTTAGTCAGAAAACAATTTTTCACATAAATTCATAGACACACTGTAAAACAAAATATTTTTATTGTAAATAAGGTGTAAATAAAACCAAGATTATTTGGAGTATGTTTTACACGAAAATACTATTTCAGTCTTTATACTTTAAAATTTCATGTTTAATTCAATGTATTACATGCAATTTCTTTGTAATTAATTGTGAAATTTTCCAGCAATTTTTGTGTGAAAATTGTTTCTTTATTTATTCAGTGTTGTTTATACATATACATACGTACCTGATATGATTCCTTTTACATAACATCATTCAGTGTCTACTAACTAGTTAACTACTACCAATAGCATATGTTAGCATGCTAAATCTCAACAAAAGCTTTAAACGCAATCAAATCTCCCTCTTTTTCATCAAAATCACATAAAACAACACTTTATAAAGAACTTTAAAAAATAACCAACATTTACTCCCAATGCTAAGCATGCTGGGAACTACAAATGCCCTTCCCAGTTTGAGTGAGAGAAACTTGGCAAACTGTATAGGAAAAGCTAAACTTGCCACTGTATCGATTAAATTCTTTCTGATTTCTACAGGCCTATGGGGGCCTTCTGTCAGAACAGTATCTGAAGAACTTTCTGAGAAAGAAAAACATCCATTATTAAGTGTGGCATTATTTTGATACTTGAAAATCTTTATGATACATTTTCCCGTTGTTAACAAAGAAAGTGAGCATAAGCTAGGCATCTTTTTTGTCCGTAGCATCCGCTTTTATTTTGTTCCTGTTACATTCAAGTCCGACTGAATAGCTAGACGTCCTCCATATAGATTTTCTAACAAACCCTCAAAAAGAACCTTTAAGGAAATATTTATCAAATTTTTGCTTCAACATCAGTCTTGAATAAGACGTCTTGCTGAGAGACGGAACAGCATACTGATCCATTATTTGTACAAATTAACCAAAAAATGTGCTGTAGTACAATATGTTGCTACAAGGCCAGCTTGAGAATGGCTGTGATCCAACATGGCTGCCCTTTGCTTACTGATTGGACAGGTTTCCCTGGTGTCAAGATCAGGAAGAGGCTAACAGATGGTGTGAGAGGAGCTGGTTCTCCAGCTAAACCCACGGGGCACATTTGATGTTCAGAAACTTTAAACCAGGGACCTCAAACTCTGGACTCACACTGGCCGTCCGTCTGCAGCCTGTGAAATCTCCATATATGGAGCACAGAGACTCACCTGGCAGGAAGACAGAAATAGCTAACTCAAGAGGTGTGACAGAGAATAATAGGCAGATTTTCACTTTTGTGTATTGTTGGCTTCAGTCGTGTCAAAAGCAGCACATACAAAAACAGCAAAGAACGTTTCTCAAGACCTTGCCTTTTTTAAAAGCAAAGACATCCTTCCATTGCTCACATCTTGCACGTTCTGTGTGAATGGCCCATAATATATTAGAAAAAAAGACATTCAATGACTGTCTTGACAATGGAAGTTTCAGATACAGAGTTGGCAGGCATTCACACAGAACACATTTTTGCTAAAAACACAAGACACAGGGCAATGGAATAAAAAGCAAAGTCTAGAGACCCGTTTTTTAAAAGTTGAACTACTTTAATTTTAAAAACGATGTGTCATGCGTGAGATGCTGTAAGACGTGAGAGGCGAATGAAACGTCATCTAGTGCATGTTTACATAGAAAAACAATAGAAAAGCAGTTAGTGGAATTCAAAAACATGTTTTATGTGAAAGGCCCCTTCGAAGGTATAGACCAATTATTAATTTGATGAAGTCAAAAGAGTAAAATTAACTATAAAATTCATTGTAAAAAAAAAAAAAAAACATTTTATTTGTTTATTTGGCTCTGGTATCATATATGGAGGGCATGTGTTTGAATGATTATGACCATATGTTTACAGCCAGTTATCGCTACTTTAAAATTACACATTTGGCTTCAGTGCTTGCTTTGACCAGGTTTTAGCTGCTTTGGTTTGAGGGACTAACAGCAGCCTGAAACATTCTAAAAAGAAATCAACATGCTAATTTGTGTCAGCAGTAAGCACTTTGACCACAGGTGTGCAGCTAAAAATTGCTTTTGCTTTGAGCTTTGATTGAAAGGCGGCATTGAAGGCAGGTCTTTATTCGAATTGCGCTTCCGCTTTCTTTTTGTCAACATGGCAACCCCACAAAGTCAAACGACTCGGCTGTTATATTACCACCATCAGAAACATTGACCACAGAGCTCCACAGCAGGATGTAGAAACTGAACAATATCAATCTATCCATCTCGGCATCTGAATAAGTATAGGCTGCTTCTGGAGTGTGTATGTGTTTTTGAACTGACCTGTACTATGTAAAACTGTCTTTCAGGACCTGAAAAAGGTTCACAGAAAAGTGAAAGGCTGAGCTGGCTGTTATCCTCGAAGAGTAAGGTCAGCATTTCAGCTGAACGTAAAGCAGAACTATAAACAAACATCACAACAACAAAAAACTGCATTTACCCGTGTATGAATATCTCTGTACTGTATGGCAATTTTGGCCTGTGGACTTTTAGATAAATACATTTTTAAAACACTTTTCTCACCCTGACTATTTAATTTGTCTACCAATGTCCAGTGCTGATTTATTAGCAATGTTGGAAACAGTTGTGCTGCTTAGTATTTTTTTGGAACCTGTGATACATTTTTCAGGATTCTTTGATGAATAAAATGTTTTAGAATTTATTCAAAATAAAATAAAAAACGTTTATAAAAAAAATACACTACCGTTCAAAAGTGGGTTTGGGTGTCAATATTTTCTTTTTCTTTTTTTGAAAGAAATTAATACTTTTATTCAGCATGGATATGCTAAACCGATGAAAACGTTAGTAAAGACTGCAAATCTTTCATTTTAAAATTGATCTATATATAATGACATTTATACATACATATACACATACAGTTTATACTGTAAATTCTATATATATATATATATATATATATATAAATGATATTGCATAATCAAATTATCAGAAAAAAAATCATGAACAATTTAATATTTATTGTGTAAAAAAGATATATATGATGTGTGTATGTAGACACTCATTCACGCTTTTTTGGCTGATGTGATATTTGTATGATTTTAAAACTTTTCTGTTTGCTTAGTGCAGGTTTTTTTTGTTTTTTTTTTATGACTTGCTTGAAAGCACATTGGTCAACGGCAGTTGTAATTAATTGTGCTATATAAATAAAATGTCATTATCATTGTCATTTTGAAAAATAGCAAAAATTATGGCTGAATCCAACCTTGAATACTTATAAATGTATGAATTTTATTTTAAAAGTTTGATGCAAGACCTTTTCACAACACCAGGTTTGTAAATGTCTCCCTGCTCTCCTAATAAATTGGTTTTACCCTGTTTGCTTGCAAATTACCCTTCTCTCCTCTCCTAATTTTCCAATTTGCTGTGTCATTTATATGTAATTTGGGATCGCACTGGGCCATATTACTTTCGCAAATAAGGTGATGGACTTTATTGAGGCACTTTAGAGAAAGAGGGCTATGAACCAAAGCACAATTGAATACTTAGCTTTTTCAAAGACTGCAAGTACTTTTTTTTAAGCTAATTTCTTTCTCAGTGTTAAGGTAAAAATGTTTGTCATCCAAACCCCCACAAAATATAAGAAAAAAAATAAAACCAATGCTAATTCGCCTGCACGCAGCTCACATTTCTCAAATAATAGGACGTCCTCGGAGACCGAGGCTGGCATAGAAGAATTAGCATGAGCTCTGTTGTACTGTATCAGAACCTCTGAGGGCCTTCCTCTGTCTCTTTGATGTTCCGTGGCTTATTCAGTCTTGCTGACAAATAAAACAGCATGGGCCGTGCCAAGAGGGCAAAACATGTCCTGAGAGTCTGCTGACGGCTCCTATACATTCATTTGCAAAGTCGATTGTAAAGGAGTACGGCTTTCTGGCAGCAGATGTCCTTGTTTCTGCACCACCTCGGGTTTGTGGTGACAGAGGGGTGGCCCATCAAAACACTATTAAGACTCAGATCATTTGGCAGAGGGTACGTGCCCAGACTGGTGCAGTATCATCCACCTCTGATCTATGGGAATGTCAGGCTCTATTATCTAATTACCAGGGTCATCAAATGGGCAAGACATTTCACCACATAATTAAACCATTGGGTTGTCTCCATGGAACAGCTAGGGTTGGGATGGATCCAGCAACCACTAGTTGTTTACTGAGGTCAACTAGAACACACATTTCTTACCATTTTTTAAGCTCTTCACTAGCAATCTTCAACTGTGGATATACATGCATTACACGCAAATCCTGTCATTTTTGGTCATTTTTTCTGAAACAAAATTCCCACCACAGTGGCATTTCCAGCACATCTCAATTGGTGTATTGTGGTTAATTCTATTATGTGACGGAAATTACAGTGATGTAATTTATACTTAACTTTTGAAAAAAAAAAATTGTTGGAGAGAAACAAAACAAACCATTTTTTCATTAAAAATAAAAAAATTATGTTATTTTCATACAATAAATATCAAATATTGTCTACGTTTAAATCTAGATTTTGTGATATTGTGAAACATTACAGATACTGTGAATTATTCTTACATTGAAAAAAAACTGTTTCCTATTTTAATATATTTTAAAATGTAATTTATTCCTGTGACGCAATTGGCAAAGCTTTCTAGTATGCTGCTTTCATGCTCAAGAAAAACATCTATTATTACTATCAGTGTTGAAAACAGTTGTACTAAACATTTGCGTGAAAAACATGATTTTGTTCAGGATTCTTTGATGAATAGAAAGTTTAAAAGAACAGTATTTATTTTAAACGGAAATCATAACATTATATTTTGCAACATTATTTGTAAATATGATCATCTCTTTACTTTCGTATTTTTGAACAATTTAATGCATCCTTGCTGAACAAAAATAATAATTACAGTATATAATAATTAACTCCTTTCAAATACAATCATACTGATCCCAAACTCAAAAAAAAAAAGTTTATTATAATAATTTTTATTGAGCTTTTGAAAGCATGAAATAAGCTATTGTCACTGCCTTTCATGAAAATATTTTGTGCACATCCCTACAATGGAAGTGTGAGTATTAAGCAAAATCTTAACTAATTACCAGTTACTTATTGTTTATAATCCATAACCGTACGCTCATACAACACACTATACAAACTCAGCAGCACATTGCCTCTGTGTATGGCTGTATTCTAGCTCCACTAAGTGAGAAGGAAGTGCCACTGTGGCAGACTGAGACGCTGTGAATAAATCCATTAGAGGACCCGCTTGACGGATGGTCTCGTAAGGGGGACAGGGCAGACAGAGGAATTAATTTGGCTGGTGAGAGCAATGCCAAGGCAATCCATCTCCCCACAAATTTGCCAATTTCCTCCATCCCACTGCATAATTAGGCACCCATCTCCTCTGGAATTTTTGGTGATGATGCATGTGTGGAAAACATGGCTCTGATGTAGCATGCGATTGTTAATAATGAAAAACAAATTTAGGGGTGAAAATATGGACACTCAGACTAAAAGGATAACACAGTTAACCGACTTAGCAAAGATGTAAATACTCTAACCTTTTGATTGTATAGGCCTACCCAGTGTGCTATTTGCGACAGTGCCTATTTATCCAAGGGACTACATCCGCACATATTATTCAGTAAATCAAGTCATGTATCTAGGGAGAAAAATATTTTCCAGCTCAATAGCTGAAGCATAACAGTGATGTGGATGTCATTCATGAAGCAGGTGCGCTGGCGTACGTTTGCTAACAGGGGATCTGAACTCAGCGCCTCTGTGAGTACAACATCTGTTCAATCCCATAAAGCCACAAAGTTCTTCAGCAGTGATCTTTGAATGGCACACTGAGTGGATGTAGAGCATATATGTCGTGAATGTGTGTGCTGGAGGAGGCCTGTCAGAAGCTGTTAAGCAGCAACAGGACTCAAAATGAAGATGATGTTGAACTCATACTCCTACTCTCTCCTGTAATGAGGGCAGTGCATTAATAAGCACTAATTGAATGCATTTTTACTTTGAATGCATCTTCCCAACCCTGAAGGTCAGAGACAGAGGAAGAGAGGACACTGTGGGCTGAGAGAGAGAGGGGGGGGGGGGGATAATGTGTTTCAGCTGTGATTCATTTGTTAGGTGTTTCTCTTTCTTTTTCAATGATACTGAAATAACTTTTTACAAAAAAGTTTTTAAAGCTCTTGAACTCGAATAATGACTAAACGGACCGAGATCTTTGGAAAGGAGCTGCAGTCAGCTGTTCTGCTTTGTCCTCGGACGATTCTCTGCACATCTTAGACAATGGTGTTGTATGGATACATGCACACTGCCCTCTAGTGACACACAAACACTGGCAGCCCAGTGACTGTCACATATTCAGGAATTAAAAATATTTAAATAAAATATAAACATAAATTATGAAAATAAAAACTAATTTAATTTTTTTGTTATATATATATAATCAATAAATATATTATTAATTCATAATAATTAAATCAAATAATATATGAGAATTTATTTTAAATGATTGCACCAAAAACAAGTATACACATATATAAGGGATATGTATGGACAACTACAATTTATAGTTATACGAGAGCAATATACACCAGATTAAAAATAATTAAATAAATAAACCAAATAATCCTGTTAAGATCATTTCTATAATAATGAAACTAACATGCCCATTCATATTAGAAAATAGGGGTGTGCTATATATATCGTCTACGATAATATCGTAATTGTTGTTTAAACAATATGCGATTTGACATTATCGAATTTAGATTTAGAATTCCTTCAAAATTCAAGATAAGGGGGCAAATATGCCCCCGTATGACTTTTACGTGGCTTTTATATTTATACCATCTGATATAACCTACTAGTTAATATCTCATGAGTTTTTTCTCCAAATATCAGTACGATTGCACGTCATATTTATAAAGCAGTCCAATAAACATGAAGTTGATATTAATTGTCTCACATTTTAGACACAAGTTGCTGTTTTTTTCTCTATTTCGTCAAGAAAATAGTTTCAAACAAAGCCACTTCAGAATTGTTTTGCGTCACATGACGGTGCTTCGTTACTGAATCAATCAGCCGTTTGAACGAATCGGTTGAATGAGTGACTCAATGACTCACTCATGCCGTGATTTGCCGCCACCTACTGGGGATTTTAGGTTTATATTTAAATATATTCTGCGTTGGGACGGCTCGCGGGTGATTCCCGTTTATATCATGAAGCAGAGGTTCAAACTCCAGTCTGAACACCACTGGCCACCAGCTTTGGGCTCTGCTCTCACAGAGAATATTTATTTATATAGCAAATATTACTTTAGATCAACTAGAAACAATGTTTCATTTAAAAAGTTTTATTTTGAAATGTAAGTCAATAACAATTGGCCGAAGCCAGAGCCAATGGGGAAAGTCTTTTCGCGAAGAGACCCCGCCCCATTTTGGAGGTTCTGCCCACTTTTGGAGTTCACCCCCATTTTGGAGATCTCCGGTCTGCAGTTATACCTACTTGTTTTTTCCCCCAAATTAATTTCAGATCTCACTACTGAACGTTTTGTTTTTAAAACATCAAAAACATTATTTATGCATTTGTAACTGCAGGTTAACTGCACTCATTTCCTGCATTAAACAGTCTGTGTAAATGCATCTAAATGCTACTTCAGCTTCTGTGCCACCTCTGTATTGCAAACACAAATTTTGTTGGTATTGATGTCATTTGATTGGTAGCCCTATAGTGTCTTATTTGATTGATTACATTTAAGAATTTGACACAAAAGATGATGTATACATTTAATTAGGTAAAAAAATTGGCCTTATAAAGGTAAAAATCAACTTCAACTTATTGGAAATGTTCATTTCTGTTACTCCTGCAAACTATAACCACCGCACAGAATATGAAGAATATTAAAAGCTTTGGGAGACAGCTGCCCATGGCAGTCCTAATTAACCTGTCAAAAGTACCAGCACAATAACATGTTCAGCAAAATATCATCTAATTATCATTATCGACAAATAACAAATGTATTTTCTGGAATTTATTGCACACCCCTATTATTAGAGAAAACATACTCAACTTTATTTTTACAGACCATAGGCCTATTGGCTTTCCATTTGGCATGACTCAAGATGAATATGGCTGTGAACTACTAAGGTATTCACAATAATTCAGTAAATGTTCTCCCCAACCGGCTTCACACAGCAGCCAGGAGGACTGGCAATGTTTTTCTTTTTCATGAGCTTGGAGCCAATTTCACTTGAAACTTAACATCAGTCCACCTGACAATGTTTTATTCTGCAACCACCAGAGGGCAAGCTAGTTTAAGCAATACTATAGAACAGGTGCGGTCTTTATCTCTAGGCTGTTAATTTAAAAATATGTATATTTTAGAACGGATCAGAAATTTATCACGTGTACATTCAAATGTGCCAGTGAAGGACTGGAATATCAAAGATTAACAACTTACATTCTCTTTGTATGATGGATACACCTTTTTGGTGGTTTTTTTTTAATCTCTTTTCAGAGCCTGAGAGCTCCTAGTTACCATATACTTAAATATTCAGAAAAAAACTCCTTTGTTTTTGGGTGAATTATCCATTTCAGATGGATCCAGTTCATACACATTGATGCAGCCTCTCTCGGTTTCTCAAGTTATCTTAAAATAATATCTCAAACATACGCAAGGAAAAGCAAGAGACAGCAGGGATGTGGAATCAGGGTCTTTTTAAGAGTCATATTTACAAAAGGCAGTACAACACAGATTATGAGCACTACAACTAATCTTATTTACATTTACCTTTTAAAAGCTAATGGGAATGAAACCATAGCAAATATTGAAAACATGGAAGAAAAACAAATAATCAACATGGTTATAATACAAAAATAAAAAGGGAAAGAATACGAGTACACAATGTTGATGTTTGAAGGGATATTACAATGCAGTTTGCTGTACAAAACTGGAGAAGGGGCGTTCAGTTTGTTCCACAAAGAGTCGTGAGACGATTCTGCATTAGAAAAAAAAAAAAATATATATATATTTATTTCAGTTTCTGCCTATTTAAAAGGTGGGATCACTATAAAAACAGTTTACATTTAAAGTACATTTAATTTCAAATCAATTCAGTAAAAAAGCCATGCCTTCCTGGTAGTTCCATTAAGAATTAACACAGCAACACATACCTGCAGGTTTCTGATACTGCGTAGGGCCTTCTCATCCAGCTGACTCAGATCCACAGAGTCCATTTCACTGGCCAGCAGCTGAATGCACTGAAATAATAAAGAACATATGTCATGTATGCATACATAGACAATGTGCTTTGCTCCATTAGTAGCAGTAGCAATCACCTACCTCTCCGTTTCCAATGGGGACACTAATGACAATGTCTTCTCCACTGCCAGCAATAGGTGAGCCGTTAACGGACAGGCTGAACACCTTCTCCCGGTGACGTGCAAGTCTCAATGCTGGAGTCTTGGGCAATCTGACAGAAAAAAAACAAAAAATAGACATTTACACAAATAGTCCTTAGAAAAATGTCACGATTCAGACAATTTTTTATTTTTTTTTACAAAGTTTGGGAACCATTTTTAAATTATCTGGACCTTGGGGATGCAAAAATTGTTCGGATTACATATGGGGACTATGTAATGCCAAGTTTATTTTGATATACTGAAATGGGATCTTGTAGATTGAGACGTTTTTTTTTTGTAAATGTGTAATTTGTTCAAGTCAATAAATATTTTAAAACGTCATGAATATTCAGCGATCACAATCAAAGCCATATAATGTCATGTGCAAGTATTTACCTTGGGTCAAAGCGTGGTGTGATGAGCGGAGTGGCGCCAATGATTGAAGACTCAAGTAAACTTCTAGCAGGGGTGATCAGAGGCTTTCTAGTAGACCTGTGCACAAAAAGCAAACATGAATTCAGACTCTACAAGAACAACACATTGGGATTCTGAGGCAACAGTGTTAGGACAAAATCTGTGTTTAATATTAGCTGATTGTATAGTTTCTCTACCTTTGGATAGTGTTGCCCTGTTTGCTGATGGAGAGCGCTCTGGCCTTCTTGGATGTAGAAGGTGCCTTCTTTGATGCTTTCTTCTACATTAGACATTGAGGAGAGAAAGAGAGTCAGGCTCCTGTACACATAAACAGAGGACCAATTTTCTCAAGGACCCTTGAAAATTACAAACCATTTTCTTGAACACAACTAACTGTAGATCAAACAGCAGAATAAGGCGCTAGCAACACAAAGGTTATTTACATTTACATTACATTTAGCAGACACTTTTATCTAAAGCGACTTACAAATGAGGACAATAAAAGCAGTCAAACTAACAAAAGAGCAACAATATATAAGTGCAAATGACAAGTCTCGGTTAGCCTAACGCAGTACACATAGCAAGGTGCGTGTATGTATGTATGTATGTATGTATGTACATATATATATATATATATCACACAAAGAAAAACAAGTAGATAGAATAGAAAAATTAGAATAGAGAGTTAGTGTTTGTTTTTGGTTGTTTTTTTAAATAAAGAATTAAAAAAAGATAAATATAGATAAAGTAGAATTAAAATAGAATAGAAAGTGTTAGAGTTAGAGGGTCAAATAAAACTTATGCATGGAAAATACATGAACTGAAACAATGTATACAGTGAATGCAATGCAAGCTGCTTTGGATAAAAGCTTCTGCCAAATGTATAAATGTAAACTTGGGACTGCACTGCCTTCAAAATGTCCTAATTAGACATTTGAAAGTGGTAATCCTGATTTTAGATGGAATATAAACATGTCGCATATTTTTACATTTATTTCTTGAGGCTCAACGAGTTTTCCACTGCTACATAGTGACAACATGACAATCACATGCGTTCATCTAGTCAATACAATAACTTCAACATGATTTTAATGCCCTACTTGGTAGATTACAAGGACCATACTACTACAAACCTTCTTCACCATAGACTTGAGGGGTGCCATGTTTTCATCCTCTGAGTTTGTACCATTCTTGGCTTCTGTAAATGAGGTGAAAGTGGGAAAATCAGCTTCAAAATTATAGGCAAGGAGGTTTTACAAGCTGACAGAGGATGCAAAATGTACCTTTGGCACCAAACTTGGGAATCACATGATTCTCGGCAATAGCAAGCTCCACTTGAGCAGCTTCCTCCCTCACCTGAACAGAGAGAAGACTTTACATCAAGACCAGCAGTGATCGATTTAACAATATTGAGGAGTTTACAACATGTAAAAGGTATGGCCAAACAAACACGTTTAATGCAAGTACCTTTGAATCATCCACTGGTGACTTTGGCTTCTCTATATCTGAAGGTTCAAATGAGAACTGTATTTATGTACGATATTCATTCCTATGCTATTTTACCACATATTACCAGACACTACATGGACTATTTGTCAAAACGGTGCAACTGACATATATGACTTACTGCAGTACTCGATCCAGTTCAGTTTCCTCACTGCCATGGGAAGCTTTATCAGAGCGGTCTTGTAAAGGTTGTCTGCATCTTTCAGAAGATTGTTCGTCTTCTCCTTCAGTCTTTCAACAATGGTATGCACTACAAACAAAGAATAAAGCTTTCAAAATATGGACACATATACTTACGTATTCAGACACTAGCGACAAATTTTACCTTCATCGTCAAAATCAAGCAAAAAAGCTTCCAGTTTCGGCATTTTGGGATTCTTCCTGTTTTTAGCATTCTGAGTGCGTTTTCTTGGTGCCATGGTGAACCTGAAAAACAAACACGATGAATTCCTTCAAACCCACGGCGAATACGCTCATATATATTTAAGTACATGGTACATATCTAGTTAAATCAATCGTTTTAAACTCATTTAAAGAACATTAATATTTTCTTACTCTAATAACCCGGTCTATGTTGAAACTGTTTTTCTCACTGCAGCGGTTAGGAAGAGCCTTTTCAAATTTAACGCTACAACGCCATTAAGCCAATCAGCACGCAGCTTTGACTGTCGTTTAGTAAATACGCTCCGTGCTCTGACCAATAAGATATCGTCCCTCTTAAAAGAAGAATCTGGCCAATGGTTGAGAGTTTTACTCTCACGGCTAAAGAAAGAAACAAGCGGATTGGTGGATGATGAGACATTTTCCCGGAAGAAGCTCATCGCTGGATTATTCACATGTACTTTTACAAAGGAAACTGGAATATTTTTGTATACGCTCTCACAGATGTGATTTGTGGTTTATCAGATACATTTAAATATTGGCGGGGTGTGATTAATATTAGAGTTTTTAAATAGATATTTTAAATTCATTTGTCGTATGAATCCTCTGTAAAAGAACGTAGTTCACAGTGGTTCTCAAGTTCTGCCACTGAAGGATTTAAAAAAATGTCCAGTGCTGTTTTGTTATCATTGCACCAACAACTGAAAAAATGCTTTGAGACGTTAAAAGCGAATAAAAGCGTTTGGGACAGTGAATTAGCTGAATGTAAACCCCTCGTGAGCTCTCTTGGAAACCTTGCAGTGCAGCTGAAGGCATTGAAAAGCGTTCAGATTGCAAACACACCTCTCGCCAGTTTCCCTAGTTTACAAGAACGCCTTCATTACAAACTGTCACTGGCTGTGGATGCAGTTCTGGGAAAACTAGCTGAGAAAATGTGAGTCCTGTTAGATTATCATTTTAATGCACATAAAAACCAATGCTTCATTTAATTTTGTCTTTATTTCCAGGGATGCTCTTCAGAATGTGCGGGATGCCATCAGTCAACAGGTGACGGCTGTTTTCCAGTTCTATGAGAAGAACACAGACACTCTTGACATTGCTGGTTGTGTCTCCAGATCAGCCATCTGTCCCTCCATCTCAGACATGTTAGAGTGGCTTCAAGATGCAGATCGCTATTACCGCCTACAGTATCCTTTAAGTCACATTCCTCATGACCACTGTTGGCATCTATGTTATACTTCATCTATCTCTGTGTTTGGTACATGCATTATTGTGCAGTGAATCCTCAATTTATCTGGTTAGATTAGTGCAAAGAAGGAACCTTCTGCAGACGCTGACACCCAATGACCTTACGTTAATGGAAACGGCACCAAAGAAATGGGAATCTCTACGTTCAGCTACTGGAGAGGAGAGAATTGCAGGTATTTCCCCTTTTCCTAGAATAGATAAGGTTACACTCTTTGGCCCCATTTTCACCTGGTATTAATGTCTGTCTTGGGTGATCTGATTACAAGTGGTTGGAACGTAAAACGGGCATAAACAGCGGTCCAGAATATTTTGTGATGCTGTCACTCCCTTCTTATCACAAGTGGCCATAAAAAACACATTCAATATGTTGATACCAGGTGTAAACGGAGAATTTGATACCGTGCAATTGTTTGGCTGCATCTATTAATCATGCTTTTTTTGTTGTAAAGTGACATTTTATAAGAGTCACAAATTAGAATGTATGTGCATGTAATGTATACAAATTAATATGTTGATACCAGGTGTAAACGGAGAATTTGATACCGTGCAATTGTTTGGCTGCATCTATTAATCATGCGTTTTTTTGTTGTAAAGTGACATTTTATAAGAGTCACAAATTAGAATGTATGTGCATGTAATGTATACAAATATATGCAATGTATAATAGTAAAATGAGAGATTTTGGTTTCTAAATATATATTTTGGGTTCATGTTTTTGTGTTTTAGATGCATTGTGTCAAGTATCATTCTTCATGGAGACTGAATGAATGTCAGCTGTGTTATCAAGAAGTCATTTCCACATCCTGTGTTGGCTGTTCTCAGTATGTCAACGAAGGATCCTTTACACAAAAAAGAGAGACAGTGGTATGGTAATGGTGGAACTCAGACTCCTGGATTCATTTTTTGTTTTGGCCATTAGCTTGACAAAGACTGAATATCAGTATCATTGTAAGAGCAGTGCTCTATTTTAAAAATGTGGTTATTTAATTTATGCATTTTATTCTTTATATTGATAAAACGATTGCACTGTTGGTGAATGTATGTCACATCACGTGTCTTTTTATTTTTTTCTCAAATGGTTCAGGTTTACACAGTTTTAATTGATAAATACAGAGAAATCACAATGAACACAGCAATCAGACATACCGAGTGTGGGTGTACTGTTTCTAAGGACAACAGTGGTAAGCTGTCATTTGCCTACAAGGCACAAGATAGATAAAAAAAAACACTGCAAAATGGGCCTAAGAGTTAATACTATTGGACTAAAAAAACAAAGTCTAATCAAAATGTGGTTAAAAACTAATCTAAATATAGTACTCATAAATATTTGAATACCTGAAGGAACACTTCATACGAGAAAATACAGTAAAAGGCAGAGAGTGACAAACAATAAGGCAAAGAAAATGTTTCTGAAAATCTTGGACCCACTGCAATACTACTAGAATATTACTACTCAAACTCTGTGTTCCTAATTCTAGATACTAGACCAGGGGTGTCCAAACTCGGTCCTGGAGGGCCGGTGTCCTGAAGAGTTTAGCTCCAACCCCAATTAGACACACCTGAACCAGCTAATCAAGCTCTTACTAGGCATATTAGAAACTTAAAGGCAGGTGTGTTGAGGCAAGTTGGAGCTAAACTCTGCAGGCCCTCCAGGACCGAGTTTGGGCACCCCTGTACTAGACTGTCTTTAATTAAAGGTGCACTCAGTAAATTTTTCCACATTAAAACCCTTAACCCTGAAGAAATGAATAATACTTTTAACAAATGAAAAATAATGTACACTAAGGCCTACTGAAGCAAACTGAGATCACATGACCAGCTGTGCTTTACAATTCAGAGTTCAGTTAAAGCTTAAGTGTGTCATTCTTTCCAATGTTTGGGATGAGACTATAAATTTTTCAGTGGTAAATGACAATCCTTATTTGTCCAATTCTGTTTTTGCTAGTGGTACAGAAACGACATACTTTAAAGCTACAAATTCAAAGGTGAAATGTATAATTACTGCTCCACTAGTGTCACCAAACAGAATTTCAAAAATAGAAACTTGTCAAACACTCCTGTTTACAAAGTAATAGTCCCACTTCAAACTCGCAGCATTGGTTGTGCCACTGTTGCACTGAAAAATAGCAGATTGCAATTCCATTTTGGTGCCACTAGTGGTGCAGAAATGACATTTTAAAAAATAAAGCTTTACAAACATAAAAATATATCCAAACGAAAGCAAACCAAACAATATAACAGTAAGTACATTATGTATATTACAGACAACATAATGAAGGAGCCGTAGTCAACAGCAGCAATGTGTCCGATGTATGAGCAATGAAAGAAAAGGAGCAGATAAATGGGACTTCAAATGGCAAACGTGGACATGATTGCCACAGTGACAATGACACAAAATGCATCTGTCCATTGAAACAAAAATTACTGAGTGCACATTTAATCATTATCCCTGTTTAGCCACACCTTCCCACATTTGCTTTAATTTATCTTTATCATACATACTCCTTAAGAGGCAGGGTACTGGTGGTGATTGACTTCGGCGGATCTGGAGCAGAAGGCCTTGAATTTGCTAAACTACGACCTATGTACCCACGTCTGTACCCTCCTCTCTCGATGTGTGGACAGGTACTACTCAGCACCGCCCCGCTGATCATAAGAATCACTGCTGCTGCCCATCCCAGGTAAATGGCCTGACCCAGCTCCTGCTTGTGCTGGAGGGGAACATTGGGGTTGTAGAAGTCCTGCACCACAGTGTTCGCTGTCCAGGAAACCGGCACTAGGATGCACAGGCCCGTCAGGATGAAGAGCACCCCACCGGACAGCGCTATGCCAGCCTTGGCATGGCGATCATCCCCGGCACAGGTGGTGCACTTCATTCCACAGCAAGAAACGGTGCAGGACAACCAGCCCAAGAAGATAGCAATGCACATCAGTGCCCGTGCTGCCTGGATATCAGGCGGTAGAGCCAGCATGGAGTCGTAGGTCTTACACTGCATATGGCCAGTGGTCTGGTAGATGCAGTTCATCCAGATGCCCTGCCAAACAATTTCGGAGGTCAAGATGTTGCTGCCTATGAAGGCCGTGACCTTCCACTGGGGCAGTGCAGTCACTGCTATAGCCATCACCCAACCTGTCACAGCACAGGTGAAGCTGATCAGCTGCATACCTGTGTTCACCATCTCGCCACCCTCTGAGTACCACGCCTCCTCGGGCCACAACCTCGACGACACTTTTCCGCTTGCAGGTGCTCCAACTATAGATAATAGCTTCAGCCCTCCTTGCCTACAGAGGTCGGCACGTTTGTCAATCCTTAGCAAGAAGTCTAGGTCAGTCCTTCTTTGAAAGTTCCTTGCCAGACCTCTCGGTTTTGTCTTTTTCAAATTTCTCAAAGCAAAGTTTTGTTCAGGTGCATGCTAGTCCGTTTTTTGGTCTCATCACATTTGCAAATCCTCCGCAAAAAGTCTTGGTCAGTCCTCCTTAAAAAGATCCTTGCCAGACTTCTCAGTTTTGTCTTTCAAATTTCTTGGAACAAAGTTTTGTTCAGCCGCATTCTAGTCCATCTTTTGGTTTCTCGGACAGTCGTGCTCACTTTCGTCTGGTCTTTCTTTGAAGTGATGAATAATTAAAGAACTGCTGGCACTTGTCTCAACTCACCCACATGGGATTGATTGAACTTCAGTAAGGGCACCACCATCACAGGCTACATCCAGATGGTAGAAGTTGGTCTTGCACCACTGTAAAGTGGTGTGGACTTGTCTTCTCTGTAAAGAAAGATCTACTCTTATTGCAGGGACATGTGTCTCTGTTGCCACCCAGTCCGGTGTTGCCTTACCCAAACAGGTCACACCGATTGAATTTGATACCGTGACATAGATGCAGTGGCTGTCAAAGATGCATTACTTCCAAGCACCCAACAAATGTCAAACAGAACCAAAACTAGAGTCTGAACGATGGCAAAGGCCTTCGTAAATGATCCACAATTAAAAAGAAACATTCTTCAGATGTGACACCTGTGCGAATAGATGCCAAAAGTAAAGACGTTGTCCTCATTCAAGCTCTTTAGCTTTGGTGCTCTTATAGAGAAGAGGATCGTATCGAGAGCAGACACAAAAAGAAGTGCTGTGCTTCAGGACACTTAGGCAAAGACAAAAGCAATGTCCTGTTCCCTGCAACAAAACCTTCACGGGTTGGTTGCTTGCTGTCAGAGTAGCGATCGCCTATTGGGCAGGCCGATAACCCTTACAGGTGTTGCAAGTATGCCAGTCTCATCCACCTTTAGAGACACTGTCGAGCAAAGCCACTCTCATCCTGAAAGGAAAACAGCGGATGGCAGGATATAAAGGGAGACGGCGCAAGACAGAGGAGGGAGGGCGAGAGTGCTGTCTGCTAGCAGATCAATTAACACAAAGACAATCTAGGGGCTGTCAACAATACGCTTCAAAACATTCAGCGCTTTTGAAGAGACACTGCAAAGAGTGCTTACCCTTTTCCTTTATGAGACTGTTTTGACGAAGAAATTGCTTTATAAGAGTGGGCTTGAGAAGGTGTTTGCTGTTGTGGGAAATTCTGAGGGCGACTGTGATGACTAACACCAAAATCCTCACACTAGTATACCAGTCCATTTTTTGTGATGGAGAACATCAGTAATCTGCTTCCTCTCAAAACTCTTCAGTATAACAGCATTTTAGGCAGAAGTGTGAATTTACACGTCTGTCAAGTTGTAAAGGGATACTTTACAAAAGGTACAAATGATCTGATTACAGCAATATAAGGTTACCTTGCGAGGTGATTAAAATGAATTGATAGTGTTGTTGTTTTTGGGCAGACTTACTGTAACTTACATTTTAAAATATAATTATTTGATAAAGAGACTACTACCACGTTATTTCAAATGGCTTCATTGTTTTTATGTCGGTTTGCCCTTTTCCTTTGTCTCATCCTTCTCCATAACATGCAAACGTTAGTATCTGAGGTGATGAATTAAATATTACAGCTACAAGATCTCTGGTTTAAGTTTCCTTTCTCTTGTGGCTGCCTCTCCTTGGCAACAGTGGTCATGACAACAGCATAGAACACAGGAAATGAGAGTGAGTACACAAACGAGAGAAAGAGAGCAGATGAATGAGTGATGGCCCACAATGAAGCTCAAGTGTAATTCAACAATCATACAGCGTTTGAAACGGCAACCTGTATAATAATAAAAAAAAAAATCATGCTCTCTTTAAAGGGGACAGAGAATGGGTTAAAAAAAAGTTAAGAGGTAATCCTTGTGTAGCGGACCCTTGGGGCCCACCACATGCAGAGAGGAAGTGCATGTGTGGAGGTGCCACCAGGGCGGCGCCACAGCACTGGAGAGCCCAAGAGCAGAAGGAACAAGACCATGGGTAAAAGGGCTCCTCATCAGCATGAGGATGGAAAGAAAGGTTGAGGAGGTCAGTCTTAGCGGCCCAGTGATTGAAGAAAGTACCTCGTTTGGGTTGGAGCTCCCAAAGACCAACATCCTCACCCCTTCAGCCCCCAAATCGGTCCCTCATCAGAGTTGGTGACATTTCTGGAGAAATTTTTAAAATCTTGTAAAAGAGACCGGACAACATCGCTACTCAAAACAGTCTCACTGTATTGATTTACGCATAAAAAAAAAAATCTGCGCCATAAATATTTTATAAGAGATTAGAACAATACTCTGGCATGCAGGCGAGCACAGTTTAAATTTGAAAATTTTCCACATAGCCTAAAGAGCTAGTCCACCATATGCACATTCCCACTGATTGATACAAGCAAAATAAGTACATAAACACAAATGGCAATAGGAATCCAACCAACAGCCACATTGACAAAAAGTATTACAGCTTTTAAATTGTTCTAGATTTTGGGTTATATTGCTTTGCAATGATATCATGTTAAAAACTGGAATTAAATGTCAACAATTTAGTGAAAATGCCTAAAAAGGACACACACACACACACACTACGTGTTTTTCTCTAGAAGCTGTGACATCGAGTAAACTATTTAGCATTCAATGCTTAAATCCAACTTATTGCATGTGATGCCCTTGCCCAATTCCTGTTCTTCTTTCATGGGACCAGCGTCCACGCCAACGACAGGCTGGTGCTCAAACTCATTTATAGCAAACCTGCTGCTTTACGGATGGTTTATTACAAAAGGGTTTTTGCAGAGCGGCCCCCCTGACGAGGCGTGCGCGCTGGAGACCCTTCAAACTGCACCGTCAGTGCCGTTCAGTCCAAAGGCAGTGCTTATGCTTGTGTGTCTTAATGTATGGTGTCCTATTTTTAATATGCAAGAGAAAGTTCATTCAGATTTATATTATAGATTCAAGTTCATATACACACACAGAAGTAATAAACAGACTATAAGTGTAAAATTCATATAACTGCTGAACATTCCCCCCAAAAAGTTGATTTGTCACTCTACTTCTTTCCATTAACTTGGTTCAGAAATGGTCTAAAACTCAAACTCTGATCAGTTCAAACTTAAAAAAAAGTTGACAAAACAAAGCATTTTGGGCCCTCATTACCAATGCCACAACGCTACAAGAATTTAAGCTGTATAAAAAAAAAATGTTAAAAAATCTCTCCATTTACAACCACAATGACTCCTGGATCAATTAATTATGCGACCGATTTGCAAACAACTGATCAATATCAACATTAAGAACAAGAACAACGATTATCTACTCTAACAAACTGTTAAAGTTTACCACACTTAGTTCAAAAGATTTCCATTTCTAATAAATGCAGTTTCTGAAATGTTCTATTAAATCTTATCACAAAATATTAGGTTTACATGCACAACTTTTGCATCAATCGGAATGAGTTTCCCCGCTGTTTGTGCATAACCATTCTTCTACACAGTTTCTTTATTTGTTTTAAACAGCAGATTAATATTTATCCATTTCTGGTCATAATTTGGCGACAATGAGCACATAAACCACTGTGCCGTGCAGCTTATATTTATCAAGCAGTAAAAACACTCCTCCCGCAGCCAAAATTAGTTGTCTGTGGATGAGAATCCAAAACAGGAACTGGTGGGACGCTGAGTGAAAGGAGTTTTTAAAATAACGAGACACTCATTTATACAACATGAAGAACAGCTCGTTCTGTGCGTCATGTGTTATATGCTATTTCTGCATCATTGCAGTCCTTTCAGTTTTCAATCCGATCAAGTGTTTACATGCACTCTCAGTCATATTAGAAAAGGAATAAACCATCCCTTTCAATCTGATAAAAATTTCATTCAGATCGAACTCAATCGGATCGATTAAAGTGTTTACATGAAGGCTTTTCAGTCTGATTGAGCCATCAATCCGATTACTAACAGATTATTTGGGTGCTTGTAAACGTAGCCACTGAAGACAGGAGTGCGAAAAAAAAAACTTAATGCTGTATATTGAGCAGTGGACAACGTTAAATCCATATATGAGATACATATCTGAGGAAAAATGCATTGTTGGTCGGCGCCACCTAGTGTGCAGGCGTGAATTAGCAGAAGGCGACCAAACGTTTCGCGTTCGGTGTGAAAGCACTGTTCGTCGGTGAGTCGCCTCGCTTTTTCAAATTGCGCTCAGTGTGGAACGGCTTTAAGATGCATGTATGTGTGTATGTGTGTGTGTGTATATTCACTTCAAATAATTTGGTACCAAATCTTTTCGTTTTCTTTTTTCTTTTCTTCTTTTCCAAATCCCACCTTTGATGTGGCACCAGCACATTGTTGATGCCTCCTAGTTTGGCGTTGATCTTCAGACAGAGATTGGACAGCGTCTGAGGGGACGTCTTCACCACATTCTTCACCTGAACGCACTGAGTGGCCATTCCCAGCAGAGTATCTCCCACACGCTTCACTTCCGCTGGAGGCACAAAACCACTTTAGTATCACAGGGCTGGGCGATATGGCCAAAAAAATTATCACAATTTTTTTCATACCAGTCGATATCAATAATTATCACGATACCCTTCAAATCTTTATTACTTTCAAGTTTAAAGGTAGATTTTTGCTCCTAAGTGAAAGTTGTAGAAACCAGACATGACAGAACATGACAAACACTTCATGTTTTTTAATTCTTTACACTCTTCCAGTCATTTTTCCTTAAAATAAATATATTAATAGAAAAATGTATTTCTTAGTTTCTGCATGTTCTAATGAGGAGTGATATTGTTTCAAATCATGAAACAGGTTTGTATTGCCTGACTTTGATGCTGTGTATCTTCAGCACAGTTTGCAGTGCAGGCTGCAATATTAATATTATTAAATTTTTTGTCTCTTAGAAATGCACATTTGACAGTAACTTGAGTTGACACTAGTAGTAGCTTGAGTCAGGATGCAGATGTCAATTTATTCATTATCAAAACAGTTCATAATCAAAAACAGTAACATCTCATTTTTATATGGTGAAATTTCATTATTCTGACTGTTTGAGGGTTTTTTGTGATTAAAATTAACCATTGGTCTTCCATAATTGCATACATTTAGATCAGGATAACCACAGTTAAAACCAAACATATAGCATGCTCAATACCATGTTAAAATGTAACTACATGGTTTCTAAGTATTTTTATGAAAAACAGTCTAAATATATTTAGTGCACAAATGCTGTAGCTTAAATCACAAAAAATACTGTAATTATATTCTATATAGATTTAATACATGTCTACATTAATAACATAATAAAATACCATATCCCACATTTCTTCCACAATACCACGGCACAGTTAGTGTTACTACAGTAAATCCATGGTAAATGATGGCAATTTACAGATTGAAAAGCCTTCTGACTGTATCATTGTGCACAGTGTTTCTCCTGTTTGTCAGCGCCGTTTCATCTGGCTTTAAACTAGTTTAAATCATGACTAAATGGGTGTTCTTTGCTGAATTCATGCACTTCACACTGGATCTTACAGCGCTGTTTAGTGTCGGCAGGCTACGGCCCACACCTTGATCTCTATACCCGCATAAAACTGCTTTCCTCTCATGTCCCAGACACCCTGATTGGGTGTGGCCACAGTTTTGTTCTGGGGAGAGAGTCCCTACACTCTTAGTGAATCTCTCATTCTCATCACGAGATACACATTCTACCCAATACCCTCCACCAAAACCAACCCCACCCAACTCTAGCAGGCCTGGGCTAATAGCAGAAAGTAGACTGCAGAAAAGACCCACCGCCAACCTCCCCACTGGTTAAACACAGAATGTTTTAATATTTATTTTTAGAATTTAGTCTAAAAATGCAGTACAAATTAGCTGTAAAGGTTAAGCATGAAGCAAGTAAATTAATGCAGTAACAAAAATAAATCATTAATTCGAGGATTGCATCTGAAATATCAATACAGGTGTTATTTGAATTGAATACAAAAAAGAACTGCTCCAGTGTTCAGGCGTATCAAATACTCTTAAAGGTCCACAATAACAATTTTACAATTAACGGTTTAAATACAATGAAAAAAATACAACATTATATTTGATTAAATTTAATATAATATAATATGAAAGGCCCTGAAGACTGGAGCATCTGAAAATACATTAAGAAAAAGCACTCATAACAAGCACACAAGCAAGATGTTAGAGATAATAGTAACTCAGAATTTTCAGTCGAGCTCATTAACAAAATAATTACAGCGATAATATTGACTGCTCTCATATTTAATACATAGTATAAGTCAGTGACAGTGAGTGAAATTTAGTAGCAAACACACGAGGTTGCATCTCTTTACATACAACAGTTTCGCCAACTTAACCAAAACAACTGGTACTGTTTGCAAAGAGAGAGCAATCCCCCAAAGGGTTGTTATCTTACAGGAATGAAGATAAAACTCTACCGGTAGGTTAATTTTAAACAAGAAAAAAAAAAATCACAATTGTTAGATGAACAATGATGATACTTCTCTACACATGAGAAAGATCTCATTTTAACTTCCACAAATAGATGTTTATGTACAGTTGTAGTTTTAGCAATAGCATATGGTCTATAAAATGACTAAATGAGATGTGTAGAAGTTTACAGATGTAATTATGATCTAATTGCATTAGACTTGAGTTCCTCAAGATGAGTTCCTGAGATGTTAAAGGGGTCATGAACTGAGAAATCAAAATTCCATTGATCTTTTGATAAGCGGTCATTGCACTATAAACATTCTGTAAGTTTCAGAACTCTCAACTTTCTTGTTAGTCTAAAAACAGCTTAAATTGAAGTCAATCTGCCAAAACGACAGGTTGTGGAATGTGCCGCTCTATGACGTAATAGTGTGGCTAAGCACCGCCTCCACAGAAAAAGATCAACACCTACTTCTATATCACTGCCTGTTTATCCCCATCCACCGATTCACGCATGCAGTGTAAATAATGAGAGAGTCAAATGCAGGTCTACGCAGAAACCAAATGATAAAGATGACTCCGAAGACAACAAGACGCTGTGCAGAACCAAAGTAATGGAAAAACACAGTCTTTGCATCTCCTTTCTTCTGATCCCAACATTAGGAAAGATTGGATAAACTTTCATTAATTTCCTGACCACGTCAGTAAGAACTTGGTTGTTTGATCACTTCATTTTACCGCGGATTTGTTTACAAACAAGGCACAATTCGATGCAGGGTTTTCAGAAAGATTGAAACTAAAAGACGATGCTGTGACGACTATATTGTATCCGACAGTAATGCCGCACTACAAGAGTGTGAGTAACTGTTTTGATCATGAACAAAGGCAGTTCATGATCCCTTTAAAATAGATTGGTAGGTTTTGGCCAAAGCTGCTCAGCATAATCAGTGGAGTCTGATCATCATTCCTTTGGATAGTCCATTCAACCCACGACAACACTCACACACGTACACGCATGCCATTGCTCCCAGCCCACCCGTACTCACCCTGCACCCGAGCCCCAGTACTCACCCTGCTACAGTCCCTCCCAGTGTCTGTACTCACCCGGCCCCCATACTGAAGCATGGGCGCTGGGAGGACCCGCCCGGTCACCTCTGTCATATCATTGTGAACCACAATGCCAAACTCTTTCAGGTAAGGGTCAGGCCCGCCCACCATGTTGTTGCTTTTGACCTGAGAAGATTAACAGGAGCTTAAGTGATGAATATTTTAAAACAAAGTGATTGGCTCTTTTAACCATAAGGCTGGACTTCCCTTTGTACTGTTGCCATATTGAGCATTGTGATTTCTCTCATTAATTTTTCAACAAGTGCCACTGACCAGTCTGCTGATCTCTTCCTGTCTGTCTGGGGCTGAGCGGGCCGTAGCTTTTATCATGGTTGAGGTCTGGTTATCTGTTAGTTTCTTTATACAGCGCTGTCCTGCCACTATGTTACAAACCTTTATGGAGGATACAAGACAGGATTCAACGAGTGCCAAGTCAAATCACATTCATTTCTGTATATGTGAAAGCTGGGAAAACCTTTCATATGATTGGCATGTCTCTTACCTCAAGGGGCAGATAGGTGTGCTTCTGTTCTTGCCCCACCTGGAGGCAGGGCAAGTGGGGGTATTTGAGCTGCAGGCTGTACTTTTGTTTGAAATACTGGGCAACGGTGCACTCCATAGCTTGTCCGTTCTCGAGCTGCAAAGGAAATCTACAGAAATGTGCAGAAAATAAGGAGGAAATCACTGGTGGGTATAACACAACTCCTAAATAATATTTGAAACGCTCAACCATATATTACAGGAAATTTTGCAAACGCTGATAAAAATGTAAATGGCACTAACGTCTGATGGCTGGCTGGGCGGCGTGTGACATTGCACACACGGTACTTCCTCTTCATCTGGCCGCAGTGTGTGACCTCCACTTTCAGTCCTAAACACACGATGATATTAACTCAGCAATTCACTACACAACCACAACTGAAGCAGTCTTGGCCCTTGATGTGGCGTGATGTCACTTGATGTGAAGTGACAGTAAAGATGTCACAAATTTTTTTTTTCAAATAAAAGCTGTTCTGTTGAAAAAATTATTACAGTTTCCATAAAAATATTAAGCAGCACAACTGTTTTTAACATTGATAAGTGTTTTTTGAGCACTAAATTATATTAGAAAAATTATGATGAATCACGCGACACTAAAGACTGAAGTAATGGTGGCTGAAAATTCAGCTTTGCCATCACAGGAATAAATTGTATATTAAAATATATTAAAATAGAAACCAGTGATTTTATTGTAATAATATTTCACAATAGTGCTGATTTTACTGTATATAAATGTACTGTATAATATATAAATAAATGTAGCCTTGGTGAGCATAAGGGAGTCTTCAAAAACATATAGAAATCTTACCACACCCAAACTTTTGACAGGTAGTGTAAATTAAGCTAAATGACATTATGAACCATTTTACAGCAACATGCTTCACCGCTCACCTCGGATCTCCTTGGTGAACTTGACACGTTGTGAATCTGTGAGGGGCTTGGTCTGCTCATTGATGTTCTGGATGTCCAGAACCTCACACATGAACTCAATGACAGGCTGGGCTCGGTAGAAGGCTGTAGCTGACACTGCAGTGTATGGACATTTTTTTTTTTAAGAGCAGAGTTGGGCATATTCTCAAGATGCACAAAATCAAATAGAAGAAAAGATTTGGAAGATAAAACATACCGTCTATGTTGAGCATCATGTTCCACATTGCTGGACGGACAGACTGATGGAAACCGAACCAAACCTCCCTCCCTCCTCCCAGTGGGTGGTAATACCCCTCTGGTGGTGAGAAGAAGGAACGACCTACTGGAGTGTACCTGTATCAAAAGGTGCGAAAGATGTTAGGCCAACCCAAAATTTGAGTTTTCACAACTCACATGGACAGATAGGATTTCAGAGACTGTGGCTTACCGCATGGAGGGCAGGTGACGAGTGATGACATCCAGAGCCTGTACAGAATCCTCCGGGACCTCGTTCAAATGACCAGACAGAGCTTCCAGGAGCATCTGCAGACTCACCACTGACACCCACTGCAAAGACACCTTGAAGGTCTGATCCTTCCCCTCACCTGGCAATGTCACCTCCAGATCCACCTGCATCACAGGTCAAGAACGTTTATTTTTAAAAGGAGCTTTTATTCTTGCAATTAGAAGTTAAACACAAGGATCTTGTTATATTTATTAAACATCTGGGGAAACACAAAAACTGAATTTGATCATGCTTTGGTTACCCGGTCTCTCCCGATGGGTAGTGGATGTGCCGTATACATGTTCCTCTTGCCATCATAACCAGGCTGACTGTCCCCAAAGATCTGCATCTTAAAATGTCTCACCATTGTGTCCACCACCTCTCTATAGCAATAAAACACATTTGAATACATTTCCACTGCTAGCTATATTAGCAATTTTCACAAAAAACATAAAATAAATAAATACACACACTATTGTTCAACAGTTTGGGTCCGGGTCAGTACTTTTTTTTAGGAAACGAATGCTTTTAATCGGCAAAGATGCATGAAATTGATCAAAAGTGTCAGACATTTATAATGTTACAAAATACTTCTATTTAAACATTCTATTCAAAGAATCTTAAAAAAAAATATAGCAGTTTCCAAAAAACATTAAGAATCACAACTGTTTTTAAGATTGATAAGAAGAAATGTTTCTTGATCACCAAATCAGCATATTAGAATGATTTCTGAAGGATCATGTGACACTGAAGACTGGAGTGATGGAAAATAAATATATGCAGCCTTGGTGAACATAAGAGTTAGATCAAAACTAGTTCCTTAATGACCTTGATTTTGAATGGTAGTGTAAATTAAATCTGACCGTCTGAATGCTGAAAGTGTTCAATTCAGAATATATAAATGGGTATCATTTTATTTGAAAGAAAACTATATGTCTTATCTGCTTGCACTCACCTGTTGACCCGGCGGGGTCGCTTTTCAGGCTTGATGTCAATGTCATAATGGTAGACGTCGATCTTGGGGATCTGCACCTGGAAGTGATTGGCCAGCAGGCGAATCGGCTTCCCCACCGTACCCAAGCCGGGCCGGCGTGGTGGTTGGAAGAGGGAGGTAGGGGCAGGCGGGCCTGGAAGAAAAACAATCATTTTGTTTAGATGAAGCCAAAAGACTGAACCTTAATTTAACGTAGTAGTGACTACTGACTATGATCTTATTTGGCATATACCATACACTGACGTGCCCTTTTCTTTCATGGAACAAAACAATAGGGAGAATGCCTGGCTTTCAGATTGATAAACAAACAATTTTGTTTAGATGAAGCCAATAGGCTGAATTTTCACTTAACATAGTGGTGCCTACCGACTGAGATCTAATCTGACATATACCATACACTGAAGTGCCCTTTTCTTTCATGGAACAACAATATGGAGAATGTCCGGCTTTCAGATTGATCAATGGGGAAGAACATACAATGACAGCGATACAAACAACTTAACAAGACGATGTGACATCCACTTTTAACCCACCAATGGGGTAAAAAAAAAAAAAAAAACAAGGACCAATAATATCCAATCATAAATGTCCTGCCTCCAAGCAGCCCCACACCAACGACAGCAGGGCCATATGGA
>NW_015505340.1:1896452-1898645 GCF_001515645.1 Sinocyclocheilus grahami | reverse complement strand
CTGTTTGCAGGGGTCTAAGCTCCTCACAGATCCACACGCTCCAGTCAGCAAGCCAAGCGGCAGGAAGAACAATTGGGAGCCTCTATAACCGCTCTCTCATCCCTTCAACATACTGTCTGCCTATGGCTCCCCCTTCTCAATGCCAACAAAGCGCTCTGAACTACAGCATGAACACAGCTGGGGTGGAGATGGGGGAAAACCAACATTCATCAAAAACCAAGAGGACTCTATATATAGGCCACTCAGCTGTTACACTTCACAGTAAAATGGCATGTCAGACACAATTGCTAAAAGTTGGCAGCTACTGCCTTCAGTCTGCAAACAGGGTCTCATGCATGGAGCTTTGTGGTATCCTGATGCTTTCAAATGCATTATGAGTAAAGTAATCCATGAACAAAAAAGCACTGGATTGCTTATTTGATCCAGAACATCTAACAACTGCCCGACGGTCTAGTAGTCATTTGAAGTGTGAGGCCATGTTCAAAATGCAATACCATCTTAGCATCTATTGAATACTGTTAAGCATGCACTATCTATTATGTACAGGGTTTCTGCAGGTTTTATGAAGGTACATTTAAGCCTTAAGACCAAGTACAGAACATTTAAAGAATAAATTGCATGAACACAGTATATCAACATATTTTCTAAATGTAAATGCCTTCATTAACAATGCTTCAAAGTTTGAAAACACAAACCTCCAACAGATCTCCATTAATTTTTTTTATCATTTTACAAAAAACAAACCTCTGGCTCAGCTCTCAACCACTAGAATATGGAAATAACTTGTAAATAACTGTACCTTCTAATCACACTGCAAAAAAGTGATGTTTTTCCATCAGTATTTTTGTCTTGTTTAGCAGTGCAAATGTCTAAAGATTCTTAAATCAAGACGCATTTACAAAATGAAATAAGACTAACTCTATCAAAGCTAAATCTATCAAAATGAAGTGAGTTTGATAAAAATAACAAATATCAGCCAGTGGGCTCAGAAATATCAAACTTGATTCAAAGGGAAAAACTAATTTTTATACCCAATTAACAAATGTTTTTTTTCTTGTTTTAAGCATAAACTCAATTTAAGCATAATGACTCATGAATTTAAGACTCTCTACTCATGTAAGACCATTTAAAGCCTGGTTCAGACTACACCATTTTTTTGTCGGTTACAAAAGTCACTGTCAGATTATGCAATTTTGACTCCTAAAATCTTGTCGTGTCATGAACAAGAAACATGTCAGACTACACTTTGCTACCCGACCATTCATCGTTTGCCATCTTTAACGACGTGCGCTCCCGTCATTGATACAGCGGGACTAGGCAGAAGGTGCCATGAGTGTAAACAATGGCTAGCAAACAGCGTGTTTTGCTCCGTCTTGTTGTCAGAAAAGCCTAAAAAAAGAAAATGACAAACATAATAGGTTTTCCATGATTTTTTTGCATTTAGAAAATCTGAATATTGTGCAAAGGAACAGTACTATGCAACTCTAAACATGACAATTATAAAAAAAAATGAAGAGGGCTTTAAATGACCGTGCCACATTTATTTTTTAATCCGCTCCATCAGGAATGTCAACAAGAAGATCCTGTAATTTGGCCATGAAAAAGGAAAACTCCAAACTGTATCCATGCAGTGTCTCTCTGCTGGAGGGCAACAGGCTAAAAGTGAGCTAAATGGCATGATAGGCTTAAACTGAGGGGCAGCTGAAGTAGGTGACGACTCAGTACTGGCATTGAGTCTCATGACACAGGCAGATCACCTGGATTACACAGCGGATGCTAGACATGACAAAGATATGCAGGATCCACGTTAACTGCATACTGAATCACACCACAGCCACGATCAATAAATCCAGATCTGTTAAGAGGCTGCAGCTACCCAAACACAAGAGCTGCTTGTACAGCTGTTGATCTTTCATACATTTACTCTTTTTAGATTACCAAATAATACTTAAAATTATAAAGCAACAATGCAAGACTGCAACAACGTCGAAATGAATTGTGATTTTTCACCCATTTTATTCCTTCAATGTGGCGCATTTGGGCTTAATTTTCTATCAGAAACAGGTAGATTTGTTTTTTTAATTAAAGATTCCAATTTTTCTATGAATAGTTCACAATAAGACCATAAATGTGGGTCCATTAGAGTCAATTTTGATTCCACATTGACTTTTGAATCCTTGTTTTGTAGTAACA
>NW_015505340.1:1890854-1896442 GCF_001515645.1 Sinocyclocheilus grahami | reverse complement strand
AAAGAAAATGACAAACATAATAGGTTTTCCATGATTTTTTTGCATATAGAAAATCTGAATATTGTGCAAAGGAACAGTACTATGCAACTCTAAACATGACAATTATAAAAAAAATGAAGAGGGCTTTAAATGACCGTGCCACATTTATTTTTTAATCCGCTCCATCAGGAATGTCAACAAGAAGATCCTGTAATTTGGCCATGAAAAAGGAAAACTCCAAACTGTATCCATGCAGTGTCTCTCTGCTGGAGGGCAACAGGCTAAAAGTGAGCTAAATGGCATGATAGGCTTAAACTGAGGGGCAGCTGAAGTAGGTGACGACTCAGTACTGGCATTGAGTCTCATGACACAGGCAGATCACCTGGATTACACATGACAAAGATATGCAGGATCCACGTTAACTGCATACTGAATCACACCACAGCCACGATCAATAAATCCAGATCTGTTAAGAGGCTGCAGCTACCCAAACACAAGAGCTGCTTGTACAGCTGTTGATCTTTCATACATTTACTCTTTTTAGATTACCAAATAATACTTAAAATTATAAAGCAACAATGCAAGACTGCAACAACGTCGAAATTAATTGTGATTTTTCACCCATTTTATTCCTTCAATGTGGCGCATTTGGGCTTAATTTTCTATCAGGAACAGGTAGATTTGTTTTTTTAATTAAAGATTCCAATTTTTCTATGAATAGTTCACAATAAGACCATAAATGTGGGTCCATTAGAGTCTATTTTGATTCCACATTGACTTTTGAATCCTTGTTTTGTAGTAACAGATAAAACCATGCTGATGGTTGGCAGAGGCCACAAGACTCTGACAGCCACAGAATGTCAACGAACACAAGCAGACAGAGCTTGATTGTGCTGGAGCTCAGAATTACACAACTGTTTCAAAAATGCAATCAACATACACTGTCATTTTTGCAAACACTTTGATGGCAGATCTTTGGCATTGCCTGACCTCACAGCTGAAGAATAGAAGTTACATTTACAAAGCAAACATTCCCAAAACATAAAACAATAGCTTTTGCTTCTAAAAAGAATCTCTGTTACAACATGTACCCTATTCATTTCCTTAAGCGTGCTCTCTAACAGTGCTAATTAAAAGGTAATTTATAAGGCTTTCACATTTGTCCACTAAACAAACAATACTGATTGAGTAAAAATAAAAAGTTAATGGTCCAGAAGACCTGCAAGTTTGATGAAAAGCTCCATTTGAGAGAAGCAGGAGACGTCTGATGTATTCAAAAGCACCGATGCATTAACAAACAACATGAAAACAAATGCATGGCAATTTGAAGAAGTCAAAGCGAACTAGCTCTCAAAAACTTATACTGTACCAACATCGCTTAATTCTCATGCATGTCATGGTCTAAGATCATAATTAAGCCTATTTGCCAGAGGTCAGCGAGTTCATTCTTACAGTAACAACGGCTGGTCGTTGGCTGTGCATAGAGTTAGGTACGTAATATTGGCGCTTAAAGTCCTGTCAACCGTTATCCTCTGGCATGGTCAGCCTTTAGGCATAAACAAACAAACGCACATGGGGATCACACAAAGCGCCAACCATTAAAAAAAAAAGACAGTGAGAGAAAAAAAACATCCGCGCGCTTATCAACTAAGCCGCACGAGAGCTCTCTATTTGCGTTTCAAGCTCGCGCAACACATTCATAACGATATTTGTACACTTGACTATCAAACCATCGGGGAAAAAAAACATTAAAATGTGACATTTTTTTAATGAAAGACGTGTTATTTATTATGCAGGGTTGTTCACGGCAGACGCGGAAGAAAGATGCGTGTGGTTAAATCCCCACCACCACACAATGCCGTCCTGTCTTCCGCAATGGGCTAAAACCATTTAACGCTTATTCAGTAATAAACACACTTGTTAGATTCCTAAAAACTCGTTCGCCGAGGTTGAGTGAGATTATCTACAGCTTTGTGTCGTTAGCACGGTTTTGACAAGAGGGCGTAGCGTGATAGGGGGATTGTTTTCGTTTTTTCCGTCGAGGCCTAAACAGCGCGCTACCGCGGGCCCTGGTGAGGCAGCGCAACGGCCCGCGCTACGCTGTCACAAGGCTTTTTTTTTTTGGCACTTACCGGGTCCGAGCGCTTCCATGGCCGAGGGCTCTCTCTCCGTCTCTGTCCCGGCCTGGCGGCTCCGTGCCGACACTGAAATTGGGGGCGGTATCTCGAAGCTTAAGGTGGCTAATTTAAGAAATGGAAGGATGCGTAGATGTGCAGCGCTCTGCCTGCCTGGTCTTCTGAGTGATTTAAAGCAGATCCATGGGATTTGTAAGTGCGCATGCGCGGGGACGCGAAATTCGGTTGGTGGACTCGCACATTGACAGACACAAGGAAAATGATAAAGGTTTGGGCGGTGAAGTAGTACACGGATTCAAAGGCTCACCAACCTGCGCGTTGTGTTACGTAATTTGATTTTAGGAAGGGATCATAGCACTGAAATTAATGCAGTTCAGTTGACAATCTAAATCCAGGCTGCGCGCCCACTAATTTCAGCTGTAAGTGACGTTTGACACGTGTGTTGATTAATAGCAAATTAACTGTGTGACCAACACTCAAAACGTTGTGGATGTTTTCCTTTTTCTTTCTCTTTACATGATATCTTAATAGTTTACATTAAGCATACTGAAAGTTGTTGTAGATTATATATTTTATTTGAAAGTTTTTGTAGATGATATATTTTATTATAGAAATATCCTGCCCCCAAATGGCAACTTGCCTTATTTGCTGGAACTCTGTTCAAGGTTGCCAGGTTTTCACAACAAAACAAACCAATTGCTACTCAAAACTAGCCCAATGGCGTTCCGGGGGGTAAAATACACATTTTTGGTAGGGTTCCCCTGGTAAAATTCGCATCCCAGGGGCTAAATATCACGTTATTGGTGTCGCTTCTCAACCCGCGACATGAAAAACGACCCGCGGCACCAGTGTTAAAGTAGCATTTGGCAACACCGACTCTGTTTTTGACCATTTACAGTCAGCATTGACCAATCCGACGCGTTATTGGTGTTTCAGCTCTGACCGTCCTGTCCAATCAGCACCAGCCCCAAAGCGCCTAACAACCGTTCATCCAATAGCGATGGCTCGAAAAGAATGACGGAGTCAGTTAAAGAAAAGCGCTGGAGCCCAGCGCGCGAAGGATGAAGGTCTATTAGTTTAGCAGCGCTATCGGGCGGGAGATGGGTGTATACATTTTGACATTGTAAAAGTAACATTTACATTTTGATTATATGACATTTTGGATAAAAAGACTGCGTTTTCTACGTTTACACGCCTTTGGAGTGACCGCAGCGTGCGATTGATGTAGTTTTGTACCGTATAAAACGACCTAAAGATGAGCTCTCTTCTGTCTGAGCGGGTAACGTATCAGAGCAAAATAACAATAAATGACTTCCGAAATGACTGCATTTGGTGAACAAATACTAGTTGATAACTAATTCACCCAACAGGGGATAAATATTTTGAATGAATTCATCAGGTAATTTGTGTTTAGCTAACCAGCTTAGCTACTCATCCTGTCTTTTGTAACGTAAGGCCGGAGGAATTGTGCACACTTTATTTGCCTTTTTATCTTAATTGTTGCCAAGTGTCGAATTACTTTTTATTATATTCTATGTAGTGTTTACAGCAAAAAAGAAAATAAAAATAAATACAGTGTAGGTTGCATTCTAGTCGAAGTGTAAGTTAGTGCTTGAACATTGTCCTGTGTTTCCAAAAGCGCGCGATTCATCAAATGAAACTGGGTTTATTTAGCAATGGAAATCTTTCAAAGTAGTATTAACATAAATAGCAAATGTAATATTTTATAGCCTGTAGATCTGGCAGAGGCAAGAACAGCTGAAAGTGATTCAGATAGTGGAATGGGCTCACCACTGGAGGAGCCTGTGATTGACACCAACATGGTCTCTGACGACCAGCAAGGTAAGTAAGCGAAGATCTTTTTTTTTTTTTTAAGTAGAGAATTTGATGCATCCTAACTGCAACAAGGATGATGAATAAGTTCTCTGTTACATTTGTTGATGAATAAGCAAAACGAATGCTTTTGACACTAATGATCACTGAACACCTAAAATATATTGTGGGATCACAGATTTTTATTCAACCATTGTGTTCCAGATTCAGATGAAGATATCACTGTGAGTCGGAAGGGACGCTCTCGGAAAGCGCTGCAGGACAGTGACAGTGACGGGGAGCAGGAAGAGGCCGGAATGGCAAATGCTCTGGTCCTGTCAGAGTCCAGCGACGAGGAGACAAAGACTAACGAGACCGAAAGCATCAAAAAGAAGCGAAGGAAACGAGTATCCCGTATCTCAATGCACAGTGATGACAGTGAGCCAGAGAAAGCAGAAGTCCAAGTCAAACCAAAAGAAGCAAAGAAAAAGAGGGAGAAGTCACAAAGACGCAAAGAAAAAGAGAAATGCAACTTTGCCCTTGTAAAACGACTGAAAGAAAAAACAGAGGTGTGTGCTTAGAACATTTAACCGCTAACCATTTCACAATTATTTGTTTTAATTAGGGATGCATCGAAATGAAAACTGAATGAAATGAATTTTTTTTTTAAATGCCGGTAGCCGAAATGACTTTTTTTCTTTGTAAGGAGGTCCTTCCAATCAAAGCACTCAATGACAGCGGCTGTTTGCTTGGGAACTCCGATCTATTTGATGCCCAGTTAGAGGAAGACTCTGAACAGCAATTGGAAAGTGAAGAGGAAGAGTCTCTAGATGCTATACGATCAGCTATGAAAAAGAAGGCCAAACACAAAGTAAGCACAGACTTTTGCTTCCACTGTCTCGTGTATGTCTCCACTTGATTTGAATCCGTTACTGATAGTTACTTTTTCATATTATCTATAGCCTCGTCTATCAGACTTCAGTGGAGATGAGGAACAAGAGAACAGGTCACCACGCAAGGTGAGATTATTTATTATAGTGATAGTCACATCAGGGCTCGCAAAATCGCTAGCCCGACGTCCCGGGACTATTGGGATATATCAGCCGATATTCTTTGTGTATATTATAGGACAGTACCAGTCAAAAGTTTGGACACTTTCCCATTCGTGTGTCCAAACATTTGACTGGTACTATGTATAGAATGCAGTATATACATAAACACATTTTTTGCAATGATCACTCAAATGTGGTGATCAAACACTTATAATGGTGACAGAGATATGTAAGGGCATTTAACAATTTGACAATAAACTTGCGATGAGTGCGATGCAATGTAACTGCGTTACAATGTGCTATTCTATGACATTAGCGATGTAATTTACACTATTTACTTTAATTAATTTTAATGAGAAACAACGAGAAACAGGTGAATAAAGACTGACAGTCAATGTTTAATGTTTAGAAATTATTATTTCAAGACATCTAAAGCATTTTTGCTCGTTTATGTGGGCCATCCCCAGGCATGGTTGCAATGTGTTCATTGTCAAACTCCAAAATCAGATTATTTTTAATTCTTAAAAAACATCATTATTTAATTTGAAAAAAATTTTTTTTATGTATATATATATATATATATATATATATATATATATATATATACACA
>NW_015505340.1:1869849-1889510 GCF_001515645.1 Sinocyclocheilus grahami | reverse complement strand
ATATTTTAGTTTGTCTTGTTTATTTTTTTCATTCGATCAGATAAGATTTTAAGCTGTCATATGGTCAAGTCACAACGTGCCCCTCAGATGTTACAATGTGTTCCACCTACGGGGCATGTTGTCACATTTTTTGAGGCTAAATAAAGTAAAACGTATACACTGTAATTATGAAACAAAGCGACATATTTGTACTAGACAAGTGTAAAATTACCGTGGATAAAAAAATATATATATTCTGAACCCCATGTAGATTTACACAAACTGAGAAAGTCAAAAAGTGTTACTTTGTTGCCCGCTCTCCCCTACCTCTGTAAATAAATACAATATAAATTCACGTCTCGCGCACTTTAATGCCCTTTGAATGTAATGTGTATGTTCCCTTGGAACTGGAATCATGGCGGAATTTCATGTGAAGTCCACTTCGCAGGGCACTTACGGTCGAATAAGACAACGCGTGAATGCTGCCTGAACAAGAAACCTCCTTACTGAAGGGAAAGTGTTGACTGGTGTCACTATCTCGCGAACGCGCCGGCGGATCTCCACCAAATTCGGGGGATCCCTTCAGCTCGAGGAGCCCTCTCGAACGCCACCCTCCGCGTGTCGGTAGCCCCCCGGGATCGGTCGGCGCCGGACCGCGAATTTAACCACCCGTAACTCCCAAACACTGGGGGCTATCCACGCAGGGGTGGTCTCATTCGAAACAGGGCCTCGAGACGTACACTCGATTCGCGTTCGAGAGGGATCCTTGAGCTGAAGAGACCCCTGAATTTGGTGCAGATTCGCCGCGCCGTTACGGAGATATGGCGGTTCAAAGTTTCAGTGGTTTTCCATTGACTTAAGCTTTAAAGCGTTTCATCCAGGTCGCCAGTAGCAAACAATGGAGTGTGGACTCTGCTGGACAAACTAAGTAATTACAACATTTCAAGCATTTTATCTGCATTATATGTTCTGTAAAAAAAAAATTCATATCAGCGGCATATTCGCCGATACCGATATATCGGCGACAGGCTCATATCGGCCGATAATATCGGCAAAACGATATATCGGTCGAGCTCTAATCTGAATGCAACTGACTCCTCAGAAACGTGTCGTTGGAATTTTAATTTCATTTTACTTATAATTCCTGATAAAGCAGCGTTTATGAGCGCAGAGCTGCTTTGTGTACAGCCGTTACCGGGGAAACCACAATATTTCAGCGCTCCTAAAGCGCCACCTCGTGGCAGAGAATGAATTTGCATTTCAAATAAGCCTTTCTTGCCGTTTATGTTCAGATCAATGCAAATATCAACTCATGTTTTTACGCAACAAACACAGAGTTGTAAATGAGAAAGAAGTTAATGTGCCTTCTAAAAATCTAAACAATTAAGACAGTAATATTTATACGTTTTAAATTGACAATTTATATGCTTGGTTTATCCCTTTTCATAAAAATGGTCTAAAGGCTGAAATGCTGTTGTATAAGATTCTTGTTTTTGTGAAAACCTGTATCTGAACTGTTAATCGTGTAATTTTATGGCTCAATACTGTATGTTACCATAGACATTGTCCAAGCAATGTTACAATAGACATTGTTACTTGTGCAGCTCTTAAAATGGGTCATAAATTGCCTTATTTTTTTTTTTTAATTCTGCAGATACCCTGTGAGTAGTGAAATATTTGTTGATATTTGTGTATTGAAAATGGTTTTGATTGACAATTAAATCTGAATTTCTATATTTAAAAAAAAAAGGTCTTTTTTTTTTTATTGGGCTAGTTAAATAAATTTTTGGCTACCAAAATCTGAAGAGTACCTGCCCGAAGGGCTACCAGGGGTTTTGAAATTTTGCGAGCCCTGCACATTGATTGTGCTAATTGAGTCTAAAAATCATTCACTTGCTCTTCCTGAACAAACTGTTTTCAGGAGAGGAAAGCAGCAAGAGCCAGCAAGGAGGCACTCAAGCAGCTTCACAGTGAGAGTCAGAGACTTGTGCGAGGTCAGTCAGAAGTTACATCTGCTAGGCGCTAAAAGGCTTGGCTCTTGGCATTTACATGCACTTTAAAGGGTTAGTTTCAACATTGATAATAAGATTAAATGTTTCTCGAACACCAAATCAGCATATTAAGAATGATTTCTGATGGATCATGTGACTCTGAAGAACGGAGTAATGACTGCTGAAAATTCAGCTTTGCAATCACAGGAATAATTTACATTATTAAATGTTTTCAAATAGAAAACATTTCCAAAAACATACAAAATCTCCAAACTTTCTCCAAACATGTTGTGTAGATGGGGCAAATATCATCTTGTGATAAAAAAAAAAAAAAAGTTACTTTCTGACACGGTTTTCTTTTACATTTGCAGAGTCTATGCTCAATCTGATGATCGACCCTAAAATGAAAATTCTGTCATTAATTACTCACCCTTGTGTTGTTCCAAACCCATAAGACCATCGTTCATCTTCGGAACAAAATTTAAGATAATTTTTATGAAATCTGAGGGCTATTTGACCCTCCCATAGACAGCAAGGTAACTACCACGTTCAAAGTCCAGAAACGTACCAAGATGATCGACAAAGTAGGCACCGCCACATGCTCTCATCATGATACTGTTGTGAACGCGCATCCACAAGTGATGCAGTAGAGACGAAAATGTGGAATTAAAGTCGTTATTTTTGTTTTCTTTGTGCAAAAAAGTATTCTCGTAGCTTCGTAACTTTATAGTTGAACCACTGATGTCACACGGACTACTTTGTCGATCATCTTGGTACTTTTCTGGGCCTTGAACGTGGTAGTTACCTTGCTGTCTATGGGAGAGTCAGAGAGCCCTCGTATTTCATCAAAAATATCTTAAATTGTGTTCCGAAGATGAACGAAGGTCTTACGGGTTTCGAACAACACGAAGGTGAGTAATTAATGACAGATTTTTCATTTTTGGGTGAACTATCCCTTTAAGAGTTTGATTTTAAGTTTGACTAAAACAATTATTTGCCTTTTTAAAATGTTATGTAAATGCTTTAAGTCAGACTAAAATTGTAGCAAAATTGAAATTGACTGCAAAATTCGGACTAACATATATGCACTACCATGCAATGGTTTTGACGCAAATAAATACCTTTAAAGACATTTATAATGTTACAAACGTTTTCTATTTCAAGTGAATTCTGTTCTTTTGAACTTATGTATTTCGGTTTCCACAAAAAATATTAAGCAGCAAAACTGTTTTCAACATTGATAATAAGATTAAATGTTTCTCGAACACCAAATCAGCATATTAAGAATGATTTCTGATGGATCATGTGACTCTGAAGAACGGAGTAATGACTGCTGAAAATTCAGCTTTGCAATCACAGGAATAATTTACATTATTAAATGTTTTCAAATAGAAAACATTTCCAAAAACATACAAAATCTCCAAACTTTCTCCAAACATGTTGTGTAGATGGGGCAAATATCATCTTGTGATTAAAAAAAAAAAAAAAAAATTACTTTCTGACACTGTTTTCTTTTACATTTGCAGAGTCTATGCTCAATCTGCCATATTACATGCCAGAGCCCAAAAGTATTGACCAGTTCTTCAAGAGAAGACCTCGTCCAGAGGGTCGTGCCATGGCTTTGCTTAAGTATGAGATCAAGTTTATCACTAATGAGCTAATTTATCTCCTGTATACGTTCATACAGTGGAAATAACCAATATAATCTTTTTTTTCACTTGTCCTCAAGGTCTGCCAATTACCAGGCTTGTATTTTAGAGAGCACTACACAACCACCTCCAGATCAAGCCACAAGATCTCAGCACATGCCTGAGCAGGACTCAAGCCCTCCAACAGAATCATCTCTGGAAAACCAGTCCTCCACCATATCCCTACCTCTAGCAGACACCGCCACCAGCACTCATCAGGACAATCGTACCAATGATAGCGACTCACAGACCTCAAACGAAGCAGAAATAGAACATGACATAAGCACTGATGAACCCAAACCTGTGGGTCAAGAAAAAGAAACTCCCATTGAGCAAGAAACTGAGGGAGCTAAACGTCCAGACAAGGACCAAGTAAAGCAACAGGCCTCAGTTGATCAAGCCCAGACTGCTGCTCTGATGCTCAAACCGCGCAAGGATAAACTAGCCAGACTACAAGAGCTTGGTCTAGATCCTCCTCCTGTGGCGAAGTTGAGTGCAGATGATGGGGCTTTTGTCCAGCTGGAGCCACCTCAGGAAAACACAGGTGAGATATTTGGATTGTATCTTTTTAAATGTCCTTCACCCTTTTCCACAGTTGATGATTGATTTTGTGTGTGTATGTGTGTATGTGTGTATGTGTGTATGTGTGTGTGTGTGTGTGTGTGTGTGTGTGTGTGTGTGTGTGTGTGTGTGTGTGTGTGTGTGTGTGTGTGTGTGTGTGATATAGCTCTGAAAGCACTACAAGAACGCTTCATGAAGCACATCCAGCCTGCTCCTCGCCCTAGAAGGGAGCGCACATTGCAGCTTAATGTGGTGAGGAAAGACAGCGCCCCCTCAGGACAGGAAGAACTGCGCTCTGAATCAATCACAATAACTGTCAATGAGGGAGAGGATGAACCTGCAAATGTCAAACCAGGTACAGTCACTATTTTTATCACAGCGCTTTGTAGGTATGGAAGCCATTTTAATATGTGTATTCATTATTCCTTGTTTGCATTTTTGTAGGAGAGAAACTGGTACTGTTGAAGTCTCGCTTGCAACAAGCCATGGCCATCCGCAGGAAGGAGGAGAGGGAGCGCAGAGCTGCTCTGCATCGCCTTGACAACGAGGATTGTGAGGAAGAAGAGGAAGCAGAGATAACTGAGTCAGAGGATGAAGAGGTACTAGAAATTGGCATTTCTTTTGGATTTTCTTGTGTTGTGTTTTTGTGTAATCATTTCTCCAGATCTACTACTCTTTAACACGACTTTTCTCATTTTATAGTCATCAGTTTACTTTTTTTTTTTTTTTTTTTTTCCCCCATTCCTTTTTTTAGGGTGTTGATGAATTGTTGGGCGATGGTGGTGATGAAGAGGCGGTGGACGAAGAGGAAGGTGAAGATGACGTTTCAGCGAAAACATGCCGCTCCCCAGGCTTCAAAAGTCCCTCTCCAACTCCAGCGGACACTGATGGAACATTGATGCTTTTTGCCGGCAACTCCTGTTCCCGCACAGGGTATGTGTATGTTTCCTAATTAGGCTGCAACACACTCTCTGTAGTCCATACTAACTGAATGTCTTTTTCTGTCCAGGGATGGTGTAAGAAGATTAGGCACATCTGGCCATGAAGCTGACAATAAAATGGGTGAGTGCGTATGGATATTAAAGGGGTCATATGATGTTGCTAAAAAGAACATTATTTTGTGTATTTGGTGTAATGCAATGTGTTTTTGTGGTTTAAGGTTCAAAAACCACATTATTTTCCACATAATGTACATAATTGTTTCTCTTATATGCCCCGCCTTTCTGAAACGCGTCGATTTTTACAAGCTCATCGATCTGAAAAGCGAGGTGTGCTCTGATTGGCCAGCTATCCAGTGTGTTGTGATTGGCTGAATACCTCAAGCATGTGACAGAAATGTTACACCCCTTACCATACTGTGTTTCCATCATGCAGTCTATGGTTTCCATGTGTCCCGGCGCGACGAGACAAAACCAATAAAACCCATTACAAACGAGGCATTTGTTGCATCCAGTGGGGACATACTTACTGATTGTAATGACTTATACTGTGTTTTTACGCTTTGCGTTGCGTATTGCGCCGCGTAAATATAAAACCATGTCTGCATTTGTGATCGGAGAAATGACAAACAATAAGCGCTACTCTACAAATCTCGCGTTTGAATCATCAGTGGCAAATTCTTTAAATATAAAAAGCATAATTGCAGGCTGTGAGTCAGAAGCGCCAGACTGTCTTTGCAAAGTTGGAACTGCCCCACTTTATAGAAACATTGTCCTCTTTTGGAAGCCCAAACAAAGTAGTTTCGCTTTCACAACGAAACACACAGCGGCTTGAGTGAGCGGCGCCCGGCAGATTCGACAAAGGAGGCTTGGGGCAACCACATGTGACGACCCCGGGCTGGACTCTTGCTTCATCCACGGTGAAAGCCGATCCGGCGATTTGACAGCGGGAAGTTTGTGTATTTCCTCAGCGTCCAGCACGGATCAGCTCTAGGCATGACAAAGCGGATATCGTCCTCTTTTGGAAGGCCAAACAAAGTAGTTTCGCTTTCACAATGAAACACACAGAATATCCACAACATGGTGGCGGTAACAATACTACAGCGAGAATAAAAGTTATGCCTTCTTTCTTTGTGTGAACATTTGGGCGGCGTTATGCAAATCTTCCCACACAGTGACGTAGACATGTGGGGGCGTGTTTAAACGAGGGGTTTTAGGAGGGCATGGACGAGTCTTAAAGGGGTCATATGATGCTGCTAAAAAGAACATTATTTGGTGTAATGAAATGTGTTTATGCGGTTTAAAGTAAAAAAAAGAAACACATTATTTTCCACATACTGTACATTATTGTTTCTCCTCTATGCCCTGCCTTTTTGAAACGCGTCGATTTTTACAAAGCTCATCATTCTGAAAAGCGAGATGTGCTGTGATTGGCCAGCTATCCAGTGCGTTGTGATTGGCCGAATACCTGTGTGTGACGGAAATGTTACGCCCCTCACCATACTGTTAGAGTCAGAACAGCCGGCATTGAAATCTACTCTACCAGGATCAGGAAACCGTTCTCCATAAAATGTGCTGCACACATCTGGATATTTGGGTTGAACTGTTCTGGAACAGTGTTGTAAAAACAACTTAACCACTGATTTGTAGTCGTGTCCTCTTTTGGAAGACCAAATGAAGTAGTTTCGCTTTCACAACGAAACACGGCGGCCTAGTGTGAGCTGAGGCCGGGCTAGAGTGAGCAGTGGCGGGTGGGCTTGAGAACGGAGCGTCCAGCGGATTCGACGAAGGAGTGGCAACCACATGTGACGTCCCCGGAATAGACTCTGCTTCGTCCACAGTGAAAGCCAATCCGGCGATCCACAGCACTAAGTTGATGTATTCCCTCAGCGACCAGTACAGATCAGCTCTAGGCATGATGAAGCGGCTATCGTCCTCTTTTGGAAGTCCAAACAAAGTAGTTTCGCTTTCACAACGAAACACAGCTATTCATTACATGGCGGCGGCAACAATACTACAGCAAGAATAAAAGTTACGCCGCCTTTCTTTGCGTGAACATTTGGGCGACATTATGCAAATGTTCCCACACAGTGACGTAGATATGTGGGGGCGTGTTAGAACGAGCCGTTTTAGGTAGGCGTGGTTAACTCTTAACTTTTATAAAGAATATCTCTTTGGATTTGAGACTTTAGTCTTTGCAACTTTACAGATCTTCATGCACCAAGAGCTTGTAACACTCCAAAATTGAAAATTTTGAAAAATTTAAATTGCATCATATGACCCCTTTAAACACTCTATATTTTACAGCTTCTTATTTAAAACAATAAGTTATTATATCTGTTGCTCTGATAAATGGTCACGCTTTTAGTATCGTTAATATCAAATATATGTGAAATCGGACTGAAGTTTGGTTCTTTTCACAGAGGAGGATGACACCCTTTCATTGTCTAAGGACAACAGTCATAACAGTAGCTTTGAGCTGATGGGCTCAATGATCCCATCATACCAGCCAGTCAATAGAGCTGCAGGCAGAGGCCTGTCCAACAGTGCATTCCGCTCTCCATCTCCCTGCCTCTTCAGATCCAGCTTCCTCGGCTCTGCTTCAAAGGTGAGGGTCTCTTGCTTGACTGTTAAGCCAAGTGTGGCTTTATACAATCTTTTAATATATTTTGGTTTGGTTGATTGTGAATATTTGTATAACCACATGTTATATGAAAGTCATTATTAAGGTGTGGTCACACTTTAAGGCCCTGATATAATCACGGCAAAGTTCTTTGTCATTCTTTGCTTAGGGGTAAAACGAACATCCAACAAAAAACTGCGAGTTCACCAGAATGTCACTAATGTGACTACCTTTAAACTTATTTAAGTCTCCTAAATCTTAAATACACATAAGGTGACAGTGGTCAGTTGAATTTGAGTTGTAAATGACAATGATTTGCCATATTAGTGAATTACTAATTTAACAGACACTAAATATTTATGACTAATCTTCTCCTTTTTCAGAGCTCAGGTAAGATGTCCGAACCCTCCCTCTCCCTCCCTGTGGAGGATTCTCAAGACCTTTATGCTCCCTCGTCCCTGAGTGAGTCCGCCCTCCCTCCGGCTGGGGATTCCCAGGGTCGTTTCTCACTGGAGGAGGACACCCACTCCCAGCTACTGGATGCAGATGGCTTCTTAAACGTCGGTCCTCGTGGCATGCCTAGCCGTTCCCACAAACGGCAGCTTATACTAGACAGTCTGGATGAAAACGCCATGGACGCTAACATGGGTGAGCTCCTAGGGCTCTGCTCAGGGGGCTTTGGATCAGGGAAGACCCAGCCAGGGGCTTCTCAGCCTGCAGCAGAGGATGAGCTCCTGGGGTTGTGCTCTGGAGCTTTTGCTACACAGCCTGAAGAACCAGTCGCCAAGCCCAAGGAGAACAAGACCATGGAGCCAGAAGAGCAAAGAGGGGAGAGTCGAGGCAGCTCAGAGACAGATGGAGTGGCTTTTACTTCACAGAGCCGTAGTTCACTGAGAAGCTATGCCAACAGCTGTCATTATTGCGAATGATTTCTTCGATTTCATAATCGCGCAAAAAAATCGTCTGCGATCCTTTTTTTTTATTTATTTTTTTTTTTTTTTCTTGTAACTTGTGAGTGAACTACGGCTATGTGTAGTAAATGCTGCTCCATCTGAAAGCACGTGATGATTTACTGCTGATTACAGAACCGGCTTTACTAACAAAATGCGCATGACAATCGCATTCGATTAATCGTGCAGCCCTAGGTGGGACTACCTGTTTGTCCATAAAATGGAGGAGTGTTTTAAGAATAAACTGGGTCTTTTTTTATGCAATATTGCATGGTGGCACAGAAATGACTCACTGCAGCTGTGAATGTTAATGTTTGCTTGTATTTGTTACTACTCTTTAAGTGCTTAGTGCTGTAAACAATTTGTTTTTAATTTAAGGACGAAAATGAGGATAAATCAGATGCTGAAGAAGAGGAAACCGAGGAGGAGGTGCAGGAAGAGGAACGAGAAGCGGTCTTTGGACGACGCACTGGCAAAAAGAAAATGTATGTCTATTTTAGTTTTTCAGAGAAATTTCTGAACAATGCAAGTTGTTTAAAAGCATTTTAGTGTGGCAGAGGTTGGGAATTACTGCTAATGAATATATTTTATCTTATATGACAATCATTTTATGTGTGTATATTTATCTCAACGTGATATTTGTGTCCCAACAGCCGTTTAGCAGAGTTTGTGGAATCCGAGGCAGAGTTGTCTGGCAGTGATGTGGGCAGTGAGGATGAGGATGATTATGGTGGTGATGAATATGAGGAGGAGGAGATACAGGAAGAGTTGCCATCAGATGAGGAATTGATGGACCAAGTAAACAAGATTCACATGTAAGAAATGTTATCTTAATCCTCCACTTACCTTGAGTTGTGCTTTTAGTAGGTGGTGGAACAGGTGAGTACCCCAGTTGCAAAAGCAGCTGAAATGCTTGTTTGGTAGCTTTGCATTTTACAGTTCATTGCACATGTGGGCGGGCTTGTCTGCTGCTACAAATTGTTGTAACATCAATGTGCCACATGGGGGAGCCAACCTATTTATCAAAGCTAAGCTGGGTACTTCTGTTATGCCATGTGATCAGTCAATTCCATAATTCCAGCGTTATGTTTAACTGCTTTTAAACCTGATTGCTTTTAGAAATAACTGCACTTCTTTTATAGACTGTCATGGTCTTTCACTAGGAACATGAGGCTCATAATGTTCTCCCAACAGGAAGCAAATCATGGATGATGATAAGCGAAAACTGCGGCTTTATCAGGAGCGTTACCTTGCAGATGGAGATCTGCATTCTGATGGACCTGGACGAGCTCGTCGTTTCCGCTGGAAAAACATTGGTGTGTTCATCTTGTGATCTGGATGCCACCCCTCAGTATGCTGATGTTGAAAAGCACTTGAGAGTGTGACGGGCATCATTTTACAGGGTTCCCACGCGTGTAGGCTGTTAGTACTTTCTTACCAAGTCGATACTGAAATTTTAAAAATGTAACGATACCAGGCATTCTGCAGCACTGGTAGTACCAAGTACAGACTCAATTCAGTACTCGCTTTGGAGTTAGAATAAAATTTGTGGAAAGGGAGTAAAACCAAAAGACATGCTGACAGTTTTACCTTGATGCATGATTCGTGGATGTAGTTAATAGTTCTACCACCGGATGGCGCTGTAGTCTTAAAACGATTGTTAAGACAAAGACTACAAGTCAAGGTGTCTTATTACTTCAACACTCAAGATAAATGTTTTATTGTATAATGATGTATTATGAGCTTTTTAAATATGACATCTCTTCTAAAGTATGATGCAATCAGAGGTGTTTAATTTAGTCAAAATCCAAAATATTTTTTATTTTCAAATAGTTAAAATATACTTTCAATGTTTGTTTGTTTTTTACTATGGTACTGAATTTGGTTCTGAAAATCATTTGTTGTAATATATAATTAAGAGCTCATATTAAAGAGCTGATTTTATAGTTAAGTCATTGCCATAAACTATGTTTTTAAAGACTTTTGGAGAGGAATATATTACTTTAGGGCATGATCCTTGTTTTGTTTTTTTATAAAATTGTGTATTAAAATGTATTTTAAAATATAATTTGCAGTTTTGCGGCCAAGAGTCATGCTTGAAAGGTCAACCCTTGAGCTCTTAGCACAGGCTCCCTCAGGCTATGAATTTCTTCCATCTAACCTGCAAAAACGGAGTTAACTTGAGTTTAACCAGACATGTTTTGGTCTCAGTGGTTTGACTTGAGAGCTCCTGCTGTTTGTATGTTTAACTCATTTTGTAAGTGCTTTTAATCAGCTCTTTCTGAGCTTCTGAGCTTGGAGCTGGAATTGTGTGTGTGTTTTTTTGTTTTGTTTTGTTTTTTATAGATCAACTTTGCTCCAGGGTGAACACAGCCACTGAATTGTGACTATATTGTCAAGAGAATACTGAGATCAGCTCTCAGAAGCCACTGGATAATTCTGGGTTCATTTGTAACATGCGAGTTGGGTTCCAGCAATATGTTGAGTCTCCGCATCACACATTTTGTTTCAACCAATGATCCCTAAAAGAAATGCTCTTTTGAAGATAACTGACCTTGTCAAGCTAGAAAACTAATTCCATGTTGCATGCCAGGACATGTTGTGAGTGTATGTGTGTGTGTATATACAGTGGGTACGGAAAGTATTCAGACCCCCTTAAATTTTTCACTCTGTTAAGTTCTTCAAATCTCAGGAGAAGAAAGAAATTCATACAGGTTTGGAACAGCTTGAGGGTAAGAAAATGACAGAATTTTCATTTTTGGGTGAACTACCCCTTTATTGAGGACTGATTTAATTTTATTAAAGGGGTCATATGATGCTGCTAAAAGGAACATTATTTTGTGTATTTGGTGTAATTAGTCGTGTCCATTTTTGGAAGGGCAAACAAAGTAGTTTCGCGTTCACAACGAAACAGCGTCACACACCGCAGCCTTGAGTGAGCGGAGGCCGGCTTGAGTGGGCTTGAGAACAGCGCGGCCGGTGGATTCGACGAAGGGCTTGCGGCAACCACATGTGACGACCCCGGGCTGGACTCTGCTTCGTCCACGGTGAAAGCCGATCCGGCGATCCACAGCGCAAAATTGTTGTATTTCCTCAGCAACCAGCACGGATCAGCTCCAGGCATGACGAAGCAGATATCGTCCTCTTTTGGAAGACCAAACAAAGTAGTTTGGCTTTCACAACGAATCACACAGCTCTTCACGACATGGCAGCAGCAACAACAAAACTACAGCGAGAATAAAAGTTACACCTTCTTTCTTTGCGTGAACGTTTTGGCGGCGTTATGCAAATCTTCCCACATCATGACGTAGATATGTGGGGGCGTGTTAGAACGAGCCGTTTTTGGTAGGCGTGGCTGACTCTTAACTTTTATAAAGAATATCTCTTTGGATTTGAGACTTTAGTCTTTTTGACGCCGTTTCTATTCCAACTCCTAGGCTTTATACCAATAGTAATTCTATTTTTTATTTGTGTAATCATTACATATGTCATGTAGCCTATGTGTGAAAAAAAAATGTAGCCTAAGCTACATTTAGATAGACCTATAGTTCATGTTGTCGAGTCGAAACCTGAACTTTCTTTCGGATTGTGTAAAAATGCTTCCAATCCTGCAACAACTGAAGGTGTACGTGGCATAATCCCAGAATACAATTATTTCCAACATAAATTGCCCAAGTAAACTATCCAAGGTGTTAATCCTTATTAAAAGCGAAAGAGACATGGTTGCATTAAACATTCCTCAACACGAGGGGGCAATAGCAGTCATATTCAAGTGAAAAGGCATCAATGTTGGTAAGCATGTCTCTTCTAATGTGTGCCCTCAAAGATTTTAAAGTCTCTTTCTCTGTCTTTCTTACCTCTCCCCTCATCTTCCCCTCTTTATGATGCAGTGTGACAGTGAAGTAGCCCCTAGCACTCCACTGGCGTGGAAACGATCAGCTTGGACAGAGAAGGGGCGGCAGAGAGTCAGGGGGATGTGGACAGCCTTGGGGTCCATGCATGATAGATAGATAGATAGATAGATAGATAGATAGATAGATAGATAGATAGATACGCCATGTCAAATCCTCCCAGCTGCCGGTAGGAATTTTTTCAGAGGCTGTCACTTCCATTTAGCTTGGTCTTTTTCGCCTCTTCAGATGAAGTGGTCCCTCTCGTGCCCAGGTCCTGTGGACGCCCTCTGCCACTGAACAAATGCAAAGCGCCGCTAAACGACGACAGGCCGGAACAATGAATTCAACCCGGCTCGCTCTCAGTACCGTGAAATTGCAGATTAAACTGAAAAAGCGGTGCCGGTGACACAGCGTTGCGTTTCTTCAAGAATGCAAATGTGGAAATTGCAACGTTGAACACGCTCACATCACGGACGACCATATTTTTCCTGATGCGACCTCTGTTCAAAATCAAAGTTTTGATTAGATAAAGGGAGAAGACATGAATATATTAGAGCAACACATTGCGTGTGGCAAAATGTTTTAATATTTTTCCTTCAAACTGTTATCTATTGCAGTTTCACTTCATTAGATGCTAGTAGCCTACTGATTCAACCCAATACTGGCAAGTAACTATCCAATTGCAAACGTTTGCCAAGTCACATTTATATATATAAAGTGTGTAAACACAATATAGATTGTGTCAAAACAGCTTCACAATAAACGGGGAAATAGCAATGTTAAAGGTGCTGCATGTAAGTTTTTGACTCTACTAAAGCATAAAAATACCATAATATGTTTGCAGATATGAGGGGCCGGGTGAAAGAAACCCTCTCCAATATTTTGAATTTGGACTGCAATACCTAGTTCAACCACTCGGTGTCAATCCTACATACAGCACCTTTAACGCTGCAGAATTAATCAATTATGAAATAAATTAAATTTCAGCTGCTTCAACAGCTTCAGCCTAATTAATTTAAAATTTTGTTCTCATCTGTTACAGCGTCAGTGCAGTTGAATCAATAATAATGCTCAATATTGTCTTTTAAACCATTGAATTTTATGGAAATACATGCTGTTCACTTTACTACAGGTGCCTATATCAGTTTTACTGTACTGTTTTCCCCAGTTACTTGTAATTATCCCAAAGGTACTAGTATGTTTTTTTCAGTTTAGTATTGCAGTTACACAGTTGTTTTTAACTTGTTTAGTCCGACTGACTACTTTATAGTTCAATTAAAAATCTTATTAGTAAGATTGTTACTAATAAGATTTTTAATTTAACTATAAAAAATCTTATTAGTAAGATTGTTACTAGTAACAATAGGAATACACACTACAGTGTCTAATAAAAAAGTGTTGCTGTCTATTTAATTAGTATGAGAACTTGAATAGATACTAGTATTTAGTAACTAAAGAATTCTAGTCAAGAGGTCAACAATTGAGATCTAAATTACAGATCCCCAAAGAATTCAATGGCAAAATTTGCAGTTTGCTACTTATAACATTTGGTTTAGCGACTAGTAGCAAAGGAAAAAGTAATGAGTAAAATGAAAAAATAGATCTGATAGATTGTTGTAAAGAATAGATTTAAAACATCTTGCCATCCATTGTGTGATTGTCCACCCTACACACGCGCAGCATTTTGAACTATTTATCACACTGAAGACTGCAACCACCATATTTCTCATCCACTGATTGAAGTGGGGCCCACACAAAAACCATGAATACTATTAATTTGCTCTACCCCCCTCGCACCACCTATATTCTTAATCTGAGTTCAAAACATACCCTACTCTTAGCAAACCCTTGGGCTATGAGTCCATAATCCCCAAACTCAGATGAGTCCCTCCGGAGCCAAGTTGTCTCGTAATGCTCAGCGCTGTTTTTTTCTTTCTGCAGACTTCCTGGCTGAAGAATTTATCTCAAATTAGGACAATAGAGCAAGTAAACCCATCATTTTATCTGGACGGAGCAGAAATTGTGCTTTTTTCCCACCGAATGCCACTTTGAACATGTATATTACAGTGCTTAAGCACTATTTTACTTTCAGATGACAGGAAACAAACATTTTCAGTTAATGAGTTCAAACTGAATGAAAATGAAACGCCACCATCCAGACTTTAGATATTCCAAAGTTGGAATAATCCTTAAACAGCCAGGGGCCCCAATTATAGCTTATATATTTGCACCAGTGCGCAGCGTGTGTCTCACAACTGCTGAGAGGGCACAACAGCGAGAGCAGCGATGGCAGGAATTGAGCCAACAACTACCAGACACAAACCAGATGCAGCCAATATCTAGACTGGTGGTGCCTAAATAAAGAGAAGCTGCAAAGAAAGAGAGGTGTATAGATTTACCGAACAGATAATGTGCTTGGAACGTGGCGCATGATGTATGTCACAGTGTGTGTGAGTGTATTAGTAGTCAGAGCACTGGGCCCCGGAGGCGATTCCTGTGTGTGCTTGCGATAAAGGGGGAACTGGAGGAAGTGAGGGAGGGTGGGGGAGCGAGCGAGAGAAAGAGAGAGGAATAGTTTGAATTGGAGAAGGATGTGGGTTGGCGGAGGGGTGGGGGAGTCAGAGACAGAGAAACGGAGAGAAAGAAGTTGGAGGAGTGAACAACCAGCAGAGCTCGGAGCTTTTATGATGCTGTCAAGATTCCTGGATTTTGTCCCCATCGGCCCTCTCTCTCTCTCTCTCTGCCCCTTTTCCTCACATGAAAAGAGGGGAAGAGTGTCTTGGCAGGGTAATTAAGAATGGCCTCTAAACACAGAAGTATGGCAGGAACACTCCAGATGAAAGTAAATGATTAAAATAATTACAGGCACAGAGCTGACGAGCCGGAGTGCGGGGTGGCCGCCGGACATTTGTCGGTAATTAGATAATTAATCTGAATGCAAATGATGAGTCCTAACGAAGCAGTCAGGCTGAACCAGTGACAACTACCGAAAGAGAGAGATGGGGAGAGAGAAATACTTTCATCACATGGATACACATTTTCCATCTTAAAAAATGCTAAAGCTACAGTAAAACTGTCTGCACAATATATAAACAAAACTAGTAAAGACTGAAAGCTCTCAGACAAGAGAAGATTTTATTTTTCTCACCATACATCTAAATGCTATGAAGTATATTAATTGCACCACAGTATGGGAAAGGGACACAAAGAAGCAAAACTAATGAACATGAATGGGAGTCTCTGTAGTGGTTGGGGGCAATAGAAGTGCCTACTGCAGCAGCTGAGGGTATACAGGATCTGAAACCCTTTCTGTCTAGGCAACATGATCAATCATTAGTACTGAAGCTATTTTGTGGGAATGGAATAGGCATAACATAGGCATACATTTTTTACTAATTCACTGCAAAGCATAAAATAAAAAAATTTTTAGTCTTAGGTTTTTTGGCAGGTTTTGTTTGGATAAGTTTATAAACCATCTACTGTACATGTAACAAAATGCATAAAATATCTATCAATCGGTCTATCTATCTATCTATCTATCTATCTATCTATCTATCTATCTATCTATCTATCTATCTATCTATCTATCTATCTATCTATCCATCCATCCATCCATATATCTATCTATTTTAGAGATTTAATATAGAGATTGCAATTTCTATCAGATATCATATAACTCAGACCTTTATAACTTAAGGTTTGATTAACAACCTGTCTGAAAACACCAAAAAAATCCCTTATATTTTAATGACTATAATATTGCACCCTGTAATATTGTCCAATCATTTTTGTGTCTGCCCTGTCCATAAACAGATCGTCACGTGACAACAGAGCGCGAGCTCTCTGATGACGTCTGAACAGTGCGCCGCCGTTGAGCTCCGTTCAGCTTTTGCTGTGTAATATCTGACCGAGCTGCTCTGCTAGTGGACGTACTGATCAGAGTGTGTTTAATCTCCTTTGAACTCTCTCAGCAATATGGAATACTTGATCGGGATTCAGGGGCCAGACTTTGTGCTGGTTGCGGCAGATAATGTAGCAGCCAGCAGTATAATCCAGATGAAACACGGTGAGTTTGATGTGCAGTAGCGTGTTAGCAGCATGCTAACCGGCCAGGCAGCATTATAACAGCTCATAATAATCAATAAAAATGTTGCAGACCACTATAATTATAACACTATAATTTCAATTTTCATACATTGCTGTCTTAATTGCATCTAAATGCTGTCACCACTTCAGAATATATGGCAATTGCTACAAAGTTTTAGCCGAAGTAACGTTAGCTACCCTGTGCTAACACGGTTTGTGCGTTGAACTGATTTACCTATTCATATATTAAAATCAGTCTGTTAAACTTCATTTAGGGTGCACTTTTCAACTTTAACGGGAGCAACATGTCAGTTATTGTAGTGTGATTATCGTCGAGTGGCCTCGGATGAGTTTGCATTTATTTGTGAAAGTGAAAGTAAGAGCGCCTCCATAGTTACGAATGAGGATTTATTTAAAACTCAAAACTCATGCGCTTTATTTAAATGTATTGTTAAAACTTAAGTTATTCACCACAAATAAAACGCCGTAAAGTACAATTAGTGTTGCTGTTGCGGTTTATTTCCTGTGTTAAAACTTAGCCTTACTTCATCCAAGACCCATCATATTAGAATTAAGACTTTTTAGCAGATACATACACTGACATTTTTTTTTGAGTGTCTTTATTTTTGAGAAAACGAACTAAAAATGTTGACATAAAATGCTTTCAAGAAGAGCAGTGACCCTCCCCCTAATACCAGCTACATCTGACAAGCAATAGTAATAGTAACTTTATTGTAAACTAAAAGCTATTGACTATATCTATAGCAACAAGAAGCCCAGGTTTCTGATTCCACAGAAAATGTCAATAGAGGAAACTGTACTTGTTGGGGGGGGGGGGGGGTTTTAGTACCACAGAAGTATGGCAGGAACACTCCAGATGAAAGTAAATGATTAAAATAATTACAGGCACAGAGCTGACGAGCCGGAGTGCGGGGTGGCCGCCGGACATTTGTCGGTAATTAGATAATTAATCTGAATGCAAATGATGAGTCCTAACGAAGCAGTCAGGCTGAACCAGTGACAACTACCGAAAGAGAGAGATGGGGAGAGAGAAATACTTTCATCACATGGATACACATTTTCCATCTTAAAAAATGCTAAAGCTACAGTAAAACTGTCTGCACAATATATAAACAAAACTAGTAAAGACTGAAAGCTCTCAGACAAGAGAAGATTTTATTTTTCTCACCATACATCTAAATGCTATGAAGTATATTAATTGCACCACAGTATGGGAAAGGGACACAAAGAAGCAAAACTAATGAACATGAATGGGAGTCTCTGTAGTGGTTGGGGGCAATAGAAGTGCCTACTGCAGCAGCTGAGGGTATACAGGATCTGAAACCCTTTCTGTCTAGGCAACATGATCAATCATTCGTACTGAAGCTATTTTGTGGGAATGGAATAGGCATAACATAGGCATACATTTTTTACTAATTCACTGCAAAGCATAAAATAAAAAAATAAGTCTTAGGTTTTTTGGCAGGTTTTGTTTGGATAAGTTTATAAACCATCTACTGTACATGTAACAAAATGCATAAAATATCTATCAATCGGTCTATCTATCTATCAATCGGTCTATCTATCTATCTATCTATCTATCTATCTATCTATCTATCTATCTATCCATCCAACCATCCATATATCTATCTATCTTAGAGATTTAATATAGAGATTGCAATTTCTATCAGATATCATATAACTCAGACCTTTATAACTTAAGGTTTGATTAACAACCTGTCTGAAAACACCAAAAAAATCCCTTATATTTTAATGACTATAATATTGCACCCTGTAATATTGTCCAATCATTTTTGTGTCTGCCCTGTCCATAAACAGATCGTCACGTGACAACAGAGCGCGAGCTCTCTGATGACGTCTGAACAGTGCGCCGCCGTTGAGCTCCGTTCAGCTTTTGCTGTGTAATATCTGATCGAGCTGCTCTGCTAGTGGACGTACTGATCAGAGTGTGTTTAATCTCCTTTGAACTCTCTCAGCAATATGGAATACTTGATCGGGATTCAGGGGCCAGACTTTGTGCTGGTTGCGGCAGATAATGTAGCAGCCAGCAGTATAATCCAGATGAAACACGGTGAGTTTGATGTGCAGTAGCGTGTTAGCAGCATGCTAACCGGCCAGGCAGCATTATAACAGCTCATAATAATCAATAAAAATGTTGCAGACCACTATAATTATAACACTATAATTTCAATTTTCATACATTGCTGTCTTAATTGCATCTAAATGCTGTCACCACTTCAGAATATATGGCAATTGCTACAAAGTTTTAGCCGAAGTAACGTTAGCTACCCTGTGCTAACACGGTTTGTGCGTTGAACTGATTTACCTATTCATATATTAAAATCAGTCTGTTAAACTTCATTTAGGGTGCACTTTTCAACTTTAACGGGAGCAACATGTCAGTTATTGTAGTGTGATTATCGTCGAGTGGCCTCGGATGAGTTTGCATTTATTTGTGAAAGTGAAAGTAAGAGCGCCTCCATAGTTACGAATGAGGATTTATTTAAAACTCAAAACTCATGCGCTTTATTTAAATGTATTGTTAAAACTTAAGTTATTCACCACAAATAAAACGCCGTAAAGTACAATTAGTGTTGCTGTTGCGGTTTATTTCCTGTGTTAAAACTTAGCCTTACTTCATCCAAGACCCATCATATTAGAATTAAGACTTTTTAGCAGATACATACACTGACATTTTTTTTTGAGTGTCTTTATTTTTGAGAAAACGAACTAAAAATGTTGACATAAAATGCTTTCAAGAAGAGCAGTGACCCTCCCCCTAATACCAGCTACATCTGACAAGCAATAGTAATAGTAACTTTATTGTAAACTAAAAGCTATTGACTATATCTATAGCAACAAGAAGCCCAGGTTTCTGATTCCACAGAAAATGTCAATAGAGGAAACTGTACTTGTTGGGGGGGGGGGGGG
>NW_015505340.1:1854689-1869775 GCF_001515645.1 Sinocyclocheilus grahami | reverse complement strand
TCTCATAGACCACCAATGACTTGTAAAGAAGCTTGAGCTCTTGTAAAATGTGTTAGGGTTGTATTGGACATAATGTTAGCATGATCTGTTATGTATGTTTACCAGATTATGACAAGATGTTTAAGCTCAGCGAAAAGATCCTGCTCCTGTGTGTGGGTGAAGCCGGTGACACAGTACAGTTTGCAGAATACATTCAGAAAAATGTCCAGCTTTACAAAATGAGAAATGGTAAGCATTCAGTTTTTTTTTCTTTTCTTTTTTCTGAAGTTTAACTGATTTTAATAGAAAGTGTACTGAAATCACACTCTTGTACAGAGCGTCAAGCTGTGTCTTTGTTTTGTTGATTTTAGTTCTAAATATCGTTTACATTATTTCTGGTAGAAATAAAGTTAATTTCAGTGTTTAGTTCAGAAAGTTCATATGCACTTTTATTTGTTTTCCGTGAAAAAAATTTCATTGGAATTTTATTAACTTTGTATAAAATCTATCATACTCTGGATATGCACTCCATATGAAAACTGTTTCTATTGTTTAATGGATTGACCCTGGTTTATCTTTCTCTTTCTTCAGGATATGAGCTTAGCCCAGCAGCTGCTGCAAACTTCACAAGGAAAAACTTAGCAGACTATCTGCGGAGTCGGGTTGGTACAACAACCTCTGTGTTCAAACCCAGAATGTTCTTTCATATCTATCAGTAGTGGATAGTGTGGTTCCAAAACTTAATTTTTCAATAGATGAATTACACATAATATAGACCAGAGATTGCCAACCTGGGATACATCTAGAATGGATCAAACATTGGGCTACTTGTAAAATGACCAAACAGTAAATACATTTTCTCCTTTCTACTGTATCTACATATGAAAAATTGCAAAAGAGTTGATCTATCATTCAAAGGGGGAGTCAGGAAACCTGGTTGAAAACATTTATTATTTTTGCAATTTCTTTGGAAGATGCTAGTGTTGCAGAACTGAAACACTTCATTATATACACTCTATACACTACCGTTCAAAAGTTTGGGGTTGGTTAGGAGTGTCATAAAACTATTATTACACTTTAAAAAAAAAAAAGTGTAGCTTTTCAGTAGCCGTTACTTCAGTCTTCAGTGCCACATGATCTTTCAGAAATGTTTCTTATTATTATCAATGTTGAAAACAGTTTTTGATATTTTTGTGGAAACCGTGTGCTTTTTTTTTTTCTCTAAATAGTTTGATGAATAGAAAGTTAATAGAAATATAAGAATTTGTTTGAAACTTAACTCGTTATAATAATAACAATTTATAATAACACAAAAATGTCTTTACTGTCACTTTTGGTCAACTTAATGCATCCTTACTATTTTACAAAACAAAAAATCTTCCTGACACCAGTCTTTTGAATGGTAGTGTTTATAGCAGTTTTTTCTTGCCCTTTTCCTTGCTTTCTCTCTTCAGTCTTTTTGTGTGCCACAGAGTATATCTGAATGCAGCCGGTGTAAAATGTGCTTAAAAACAGATGCTAGTGTGTTTTGAATGTGTGGAGGTTATATCAAGGTCTCAGAGGTCGTTGACACCTGCGCATCCTATGTAATGTGATCTTGCTTATAAGATACATTTTCCAAATGTGCGTGTGTGTGTTAAACTATGGGCAATATAGAGTGTACCCATCTGTGTAAAAATAGGCTTGTCGCCATCCTGGCTCTTTTGTCTGGTAGTGTGTGTTAATTTGTTAGGAAGAGTGTAACTGCCTCCTGTCACAATAGCAGAGTGGAGAAAATGATTACAAAAAACAATTAGAGCAAGCCAAAAGGGGGAGAGGGTGGGAGTGGTGGTCTCTGGGGGGCTGGGAAAGTGCTAAAAGTTCATATATCTGCACACTTTTAGTTCATCTTAACCTAAATGCTGCTTGCCCGCTGTCTTAACCTAAATGCTACTTGCCCACAGAACGAGAATAAACGAGTCAGTTTCCTCGAATGTGCCTCAAAGCGAGGCATGTTTGACTAATAGATTTTGTTCATATATTGATACTTGAATACTGCCTTAATTCACGATGTGAATAACAGTATTCAAAGGAAAGTCTCAGATTCTTCTTTAAAAAAAGGATTATGGGTAATCTTGCGTATTATTTAACCCATTTAGTTTGTGCTAAACCCTTTGGGATGTTTAAATGAAAGAGATGTCATGCACGCTTTAAGGACCAGGTTTCTAAAAAAACAACTGGGCCTTTGGGGCTCCCCTGGAGTGGCTCCTCAGACAGATCTTTACGTAGAGAGAAGAGACGGCAGATGCTCAGATAGTCCAACGTACTGTTCTGAACTGGCTCTTTGCGGCCAAACGCATGTTTTCTGTGCTTGTTTTATGTGCTGTGCTTTTTGTTTTAGCCATGTGCTGCATCCAGAATCCCCTTAAGCTCTCCGCAGAACAGTCCAGCAACAGTTTGCCATCATTGGCACACATTAAACAATATTGGCCGCCTATTCTCTCCCAGTACACTGGCACAAATAATTACTGGTGCCATATTGCGAGGCATTCCCCTGTTCCGCTACAGATGAACAATTAATACGGCAGATTGGGCAGAGATGCCAAAGAGGAGAACATGTCCTGGGGCAGCGGGCAAAGGGATGGGGAGCGCAGGAACAGATCATGAAAGCGGAAGGCAGGATGAATGAATGATATGGTACAATTATGACTCTCTGTACTGAGCTTTTGTTTAGTGTCCCTCAGATTTTTTTAACAGGGACTCCGGTGAGAGGAAAGGCTGTAGTGTTTGAACCGTAGCTCACGAGGTTGGTGGAGAATGTGGGAGACAGGTGTTGAGTTTATACGGAGGGGTAGATGACACTCGGGGGAATTTCATACAGACTCAAACCTTGTCTTTCAACAAGCCCCTGTTCCTGCTGGGAGTGCAGCATATTGCATAGGTGAGCTTCTCTAGGGGGTGTTTACTTACACAAACGTGCCCCAGAGACCTTCCAAGAGCAGGGAGATGGCCCAGAACAGATTAAAGCCTCTCAGGTGAGTTGAGCTTTTTTAGTCTTATCCACACTGAAAGGAACTGGACGTGATACTATATATTCACTTTTACACTCTTAAAAATAAAGCTTCCAAATAGGGGTTTTCACAGTGATTCAATAAAAGAACCATTTTGGGTTCCCAAAAGAGCCTTTCAGTGAACCGTTCTTAAAAGAACCATTTTTGTGTCTGTAAAGAACATTTTTCCACTTCCCCTTGAGTGTTTAAGCCTCATTATTTGGACAAACAGAAAGTCTAGCCCAAAATATGCTTTGGTTTTTAAACGAGTGCAAAAACATTTCTGGAGAGAACAATTGCAGACACTGTTCACGCACACTATCGAATGGAGTATACTTAGAAAGACTATGCATTTGACTGTATGTGTACGCTAGCATGCACGTAAGTTTACTTCAGGTATAAGTGTTCACGTCAAAACTGAGCTATACTTTGGTCTTAAAAGAACTGCATATAGTTTTGTGTATTTATGAGGCTTTGAAGCCCTTTACAGTTAAGTGAGTGGAATTTATTGTTGTAAATATATCACTGTAATTACAGTGAATAGCTGTACATGTGTGTTTGATGTTGGCATAAGGCAATCCACCCTTTTCGCAGATTTTCCAAGCCGCTCACTAAATTTACATACTTCCAGAACAGATGTCTGCGAAGGAGTGTGGGAAAGAAACAAACCATTCACCTTATTTGAAGTCAGTGTATCATCAGAATGATTTTTGAAACTGATACTTCAAGGTAAAAAAAAATGTAAGTCATTAGCTGAGCATGAAGTTGACCTGTCGGGTCTCCCAAACAATCTTTGGAAGTCCTACAGATGTCTTTCACTTGAACGTTAAACTGTGAATTCTAACATTGGAAAAATTACACGCTTCACCTTTAAATCCACCCGATGGCACCAAATTTGGCTGATTACAGTGGAGGCAGAATGTGGATTGAAATCTCCCTATCTGAGAGCCTCATGCAGATGGGAAACGTGGGGGAAAGCGAATGTAGTTTCAGCCAAACGGAGTTTGAGATAGAGGGAGGAAGAGGACTAAAAGAAGTTTTAATGAGAGCTGGCACTGCTCCAGGGCATAGGGGTGAGGGCGGGAGACGGAGGGGAGGAGAAAGGAGGTGGGTAGGTGCTCGCGGCAGCAGGGGTGCCGTCTTCCTGCAGATGTCACACTGCTGGTGACACCAGCGACCCCCCTCAGACCGCTCCACACTCCCCTCCCTCCCCTTTCTCGGCTGTTTCACACCCCTCCCTTTGCTCTCATCTCCCTCCATCTAACCCTTCTAACTCTTGCTAATGTTAAAGTTTGGTGGTTGTTGGTGTTTTCGATCAGATTCTTTGAGTCTACACTTGAATTTTGTTACATTTTCTTTTTTCGTTTCATTTTCAAACTGTTATTTGTTGCTTTATTACATGACTCTGACATACTTGATTCTGATTGGTCAATTGCTGTCAAGTATTTTCCCCCAGGCAGTTGATTCCCTCTGCAAGTTTCATGTTTCCCATATTACTATCTTTTTTTAAAAAATTTTTTTATACGGAATTCAGTTTCCACCATGGAATAAAAAAGGTAATTACAGCTTATCTCACAATTCTGACTTTTTTCTTGTAATTCTGTGAAATAAACTCAGAATTGTGACCCATTAAGAAAACAATCAGAATTGTGAGATGACAAAAATCAATTACCTTTTCTATTTTTTATTCTGTGGCAGAAAACAAAGCAATTGTGAGATTTAAACTCAGAAATCAGAGAAAAAGTCAGAATTGCAAGATATGAACTCAGAATTGTGAGATGTGTAAAAAAAAAAAAAAAAAAGTTGAATTTTGAGTTCATTCCTCGCAATTCTGAGTTTATTTCTAAGAATTATGAGAGAAAAGTCTGAATTTAGAGAGAGAAATGGGCTCGAATGGGCTTCCATATTTTTCGAACATAATTTAAATTCAAATTAATGTCTATTTATTGATTTGGTTAGTAGCCTTGTGATAAGTTGAATAATATACAGTTAGCTTTTTATCATCACAAAATAACCTCCACTTTTTGTCTGGTTTTGTTTTATGGTAATGACTGACTAAAACATTTATCCAGCTGTACTTATATCCCTTCATTTTTGGATTTAGCCATTAAAATGACTCTTTTTTTCTTCTTTTTTTTTAGACTCCATACCATGTGAACCTGCTCTTGGCAGGATATGATGAGACCGATGGTCCAGGACTATACTACATGGACTACCTGTCAGCACTTGCCAAAGCCCCCTTCGCCGCACACGGATACGGTGCCTTCCTCACCCTCTCCATCCTGGACCGATATTACAGACCAGGTGATTTTTACACTTTCACTTATGAGGATATATTTTTATATATCCTCATAAGTGAGTATAATTTTTTGATTGATTGAATTCTAAGCCTGTTTTTCTGTTATTCTCACTCCAGATCTGACTCGTGAGGAGGCTGTGGATCTGCTCAAGAAGTGTTTAGAGGAGGTAAGTTGCTCTCCATATGCTGGGCTGTTCATGCATCTAATTTCATAATTACTGGTGGTTGTTATGAGAAGCATCACTATAACTATTGTTCATAATTGGGATTAGATTCAAACATATTCAACAAACTTCCCCAAATCCCACATACTTCAAAAATAAAAATGTGGTTTCTATTTGAAAATCTTTTTTTTTTTTTATATCAGACGCTTTTATCCAAAGCGACTTACAAATGAGGACAACAGAAGCAATCAATTGTAGTATTAAAACAACTAAAAACAGATCCAAAACTAAAAGCTAAATCTTTATAAATACTACCTATACACATTTTAAAAATAAAGAGATTAAATAAAAATGACAATTCATACAACAAATGTTCAAAACTTAACATTTAAATGAAAACAAAAAATAAAGCTAAAAACAATTCAAAATATTAAAGAACAAAAGGTATAAGAGTATAATAATGATTCTAACACAACTCTAAGGCAAACACCAAAAAAACAACTACATATGTGTATGTACAACCATACACACATACACACAATATATATACATACATACACATTTATAAATTGAAGATATATATATGATTTCATTTCCATTTAGTTTGTTGAGTATAACTCAAATTAAATAAAACTAAAAACTTAATAAAAGACCTATACATACCGGTACATAATAAATTCAGACATAATTTAACTAAAATTGAAATAAGTAACTAATACAAATCAAATTACAGTAGTTTATCAGTAATCCTAAAAAATAACACTGCCAAACACACATGCTAAAAAACAACAACTTACTTGCACATAGTAAGAAATGGTTATAAAAACTGAAACAAGTAGTAGGAAAGAGGAGAAATAAAAAGCGATACTTATCCTTTGCCGGTGTCCCTGCCCGGTGGAGTTGCACGGTAGAGTCGATGGTCTTTACACTCTTCGGTCTTCACACGAGGAGGCCTTCACGCGACGGCTGCCGCGACTGCTTGGTGGTAGAATGGCATTATGGATCTCTTCGGTTTGCTGTTTGAGGGGCTCTTGGGTTTGGGGGGGAGGTGGGACTGGGCCGCTCTCTTACTAACTGTTGGGGACTCACTTTCAAAGGCCGACTCCTTGGAGACTTCCTCTCTGTATTCTTGCTCACCAACACCGGACAATCATACTTCAGCAAGGAGTCAGTCGGGAAAATCATGGTTACAATGTAGAAGTGTCAAGAAAATGTACAGAGAATTTTTTTAATGTAATTCTTTTTCCCTGTGATGGCAAAGCTAAATTTCACACGATCCTTCAGAAATCATTCTAGTATGCTGATTTGTTGCTCAATAAACTTTTTTCACAATTGTGTGATGGATAGAAAGTTCAAAAGAGAAGAATTTATTCGAAATAAAGATATTTTGTAACATTGTAAATGTCTTTACTCTCACGTCTGATCAATTTATTACATCTATGCTGAATAAAAGTGTTATTTTCTTTCAAAAAACACTTAAATGCTGTGGCTGTGCCTTTTGCTCTGACAAGAACCATATGTTCTTCAGAAAGTGTATAAATCCTTCCGTTTTGGTTCAGTGGGATATACAAACCACTTTTGAGCTATTTCGATCATGTGTTTTGTCATGTTTGCGACTTTATTTTTAACCGTTTTCGTATATTTCCTTGTCCTCCAACAGCTCAACAAACGTTTCATCATGAACCTGCCTTCTTTCACCGTCCGTTTGATCGACAAAGACGGCATCCACGACATGGAGAAGCTTCCCGTGGGCCCTAAATGAGCAACCACTGTTATTCCACTATAATCTCTACCCACACTCTTTTGTACTGCAAATGTAACCCTCTGTGCTCTAATAAAAACATTGACCCCCTGTTAATTATATGGTCTTCTTCTTCTCCTTTTTTTTTGGATGAGAACATTTATTTAGACATAGATTTTTTTTGGTTTTCCACACTAAAACACACTCATAAAGGTTTGTTGTATCTGTTTGTGTCATACAGAAGTTGGCAAAGAGGGGAGGAAAAAGGAGTGGCGTGCACTTATGTTATCTTTGGATGTGTACCTTTTTCCTCACTGCTTTGTACACAAGTGTTTTTGCACTCGCACGAGCACGTCTCCTTCCCCTCTCCTCCACAGACAAGTGATTAATAAACATTAAACAATCCCTCTCTCCTGAACACACCGGAATCTAAAGGGACGAGCAGCATATGTTCGCCTGCAGGCAGAGAGAAATGCAGAGCAGCCCTGCTGAGTGTCAGAGAGATGAAGGGAGGGAGGGGGTCACGGCGAGAGGGAAGCGGGGAATTGACACTCAGGATGGGTACGTGTGTGCATTTGTGTGAGTGAGAGCCGGCAGGGGGGCAGGTATGGAGATGGAGGCCCCTGAGCAGACGAAGAAAGGTAGAGTGATAGATGGGTGAGAGGAGACAGAAGCGGTGGGAGAGAAGAGCCTAGCAACTGTTTAGCCGCATTCGCCGACTGTAGTGATTGCCGAGCCCCCGGGGGTTAGTGGTCAGGACTGTTTTATCTCAGAGGTAATTCTGCTGGATTTTCCACTGTCACATTGAGGTTTGGGTTTGGGTTAATGTCACCCTGCCTTTAGCAAATGGGGCTAGAAATTTCAAACATCCCCCTGGGTGTTCAATTTGTATCGCACTAATTTTGTAATCACGCCAGATTTGTACCATGCCAACAAGTCCATTTATGCAAAGCAAAAACCTGCTAGTTATGTATAAAAAGTTGTTTTTCATCAGGAAGTCATTCTCCGCATCAAGCGGTTGAATTCAGTTGTTGGTTTAATAATATATTACATTTACATTGCAGTACGGCAATAAGAATAACAGTGACATTGATAATAAACATACAACATGAAGTACAAAATTACATTTTCAAATTCATTTGTCAATTCCTAATTACTTTTACACCCCCATTCTTAATTGTCCGTGCCATCTTTTGTGCCATTTGATTGGTTTAGGGGCCCGATCTCCAGAGAACACCGAAAAGGGCCCTGTATTAGTCAGTCATGGGGATCCAGAGGGAGTTTGTGGTCCACATGCAGTGTGAAGCATCGAGGCATTTCTGCTTTCTCTGGAGACCTTGGATTTCATTAGAGACGAATGCAACCAGTTCGTACAGGCGCGAAATGGTGGGGTGAATGTACACATTCGTACACATAAATACACTCATACGCTCCTAAAAGTGAGGGAGGTAGTGTCTCTCTCCCGATTGTTCATTTGCGGTGCTTGAGGTCCTTGTCGTGGTGGCTTTTTCCTCCTCCCTCTCCTTTATCCAGCAGTTTTAGGGCCTCTAGCAAGTAACTCTGGAAGGCTGACAGGGCGGCGCACATGGCGGGTGTGCCGAAACCGTGGGTGAGGAGGCTGAAGTGGGTCAGGCTGCTTTGCACCCCGGGCTCCAGGCAGGGGTTGGGGCGACTGGCACCCAACGGCGACCTGTCCTGCGACATCAGGTCCACGAACTCCTTGCAAATCTCCCTGAAGACGTGGAATGAGAGGTGAGAGTGAGTTTACCATGCGATACAGGTAAATGTGGTTTCAATAACAGTTATTAATGATATTCAAGTAGAAATGGGTTCACAAATAAAACTGAAAGCAGTTTTAATAACATTCCTTTTGAGTAAGTAGAACTATGTGATTGAACCGCTTGAAGATCTTGGCAGATCTAGTACTCACTTGGTGGCCAGCAGCATACTATGTCGTGTGGGCAGCTGATCTGGGTCGGTTTGTCTGCAAAGATACTCTGCTGTGGCTCGGGCAGGGAACTCGGTCTCACACACGTACCCAAAGTCCCGTGCGAGATGAACCGCCTCACCTGAGAAGAGAGCGTGAAGATCGAAAAATAGAACTTGAACGTGCTGACTGAAAGCTTGAGGTGATAATAGACTCTCGAACGTTTAAAAATAAATTCGTAGGCACTTATAATTTTAAGTTAACATTCCTGGAAGGTTAGTGCTTCACATTGATATTAACATCTACGTTCTCACCATAAGTGACTGATAATGTAGTGTGTGTGCTGTGTTTGGGACAATTACTGCAGCAAGTACGAGGCGGTGTCTCAGCAGTAGACATAATCTGATAATGTGTATGTGTCTGGTTTTTATTAAATGTTTCAGTACCTTCCACCAGCGCTGTGAGGAGTGTGACATTAGCTGCCTTTCGCCGACCGGCGGGCAGGTTGAGGCCGATCTTCTCCAGACGTTCTCGTAGACAGCGGCCTCCATTTTTTGACTTGGCTCTGAAAGCGAACAGGTAGAAAAGATTAACACCTCAGCTTCATCCTAAAAATCTGCTGTGCTTCTTCCTCTTTCCTTTCCATTCACCTGCGCAGGATTCCTCCAAGCAGCGAGGCATTGAGGCACTCAGGTGGAGCCAGGCGTCTCTGCACCTCTCCAACTGTGACCTTGTATTTAGACGTGGAGCTTAGGAGCGACAAGCGGCCTGGGACAGAGCAGAAAACCTCTGCGGGGTTGGACACACCACCCAGGCCCAGGCCTTCTTTAGTGAGGGACAAGGCAGAGAACGTTGAGCCGTTTAGCTTTGATGGGACCGGAACTGTTGGAAGAAACAGAAAGCGGTTTAGGGTATGTGTGCCAGAATAAACCCACAGGAGAGTGGAGAGTTCTTATTTTAAAGAAAGTGGTGAGATTTATACAAATGTGATAATTTGTGCTTTTGGATTTGGCCTTAAAACCCTTTTTAAGACGCTCTCCCACAGGTTGACATCTGTTGTCTCAGTGACACTGTGTTTAATTTCTGTTTCTCACTCTTATTTTCAAATGGGTGTTGCTTCTCCATTGGGGGAAAGCTTAATTCCATCTGTTGTGCACACAGTCGTTTTCACTTGATGTGCTTGTAATTAAAGTTTTCTGGCTCCTTAAAAATCTGTCTTTTAAATGAACCCAAAGATTATTGTGTCAAAAAATAACACGATGTAATAAAATAGCAAACATAACACAGAAAATTAGGCTGTTATCTATTAACCCATTTTAAAGCAGACATTGTATAAGCATTCTAATAAAGATTTTTTTCCTCCATTAAACCAAGGCACAAAAAGGAATGAGACTTAAACCCCCATTCAAACTCTAATAATGATTAGTGCTCTGGGAAGAACAGACTACCACTGGCTTTTAATTTCAGCTCAAGTACTTTTGTAATATCATTCCTAAAAAAAATTAATTTGTTTGCATAAAATTAGTCTGTGTGTTGATGCTTAATCGTGCATTTCCGTAAACATAATTAAAACAAAATCGTCTGCCCTGCACATCATAGTAGCTGTAATTCATCCTCCTCCAAAAGGTGAAGCCGAATGCAGAATGTATGTGAAGTAATAGTTGCTATGCCACAGATCAGCCATAACTGCGCTCCCGTGTGTGTTTGCGCGATGCAGCGCTTCTCTCCTCCCCCTTTCCAAGCACTGGCACATAACACACTGTGTTACTGTTTATATTATCTATATCCTTTATTGTAGAGGTAAAATGCGCTGTAGTATTGGCTTTCTCCTCCTCGTGGGCGGTGTGCGCGTCTTCGCTGCGCCCTGCTGTGCGTAAACTGTGAGAGCAGATCCGTTTATTCATGTAGGCTTTAGTTTCTTCTCGACACAGAAATCTCCCTACACCCATGAGTACATAATTGATCCATTCTGTTGCTCGGTAAATACGCCAGATTTCATAGAGCACTAAATATATGCAATAAATCTCTAATAAATGCATAAGTAATTGATGAAAATATGCTGTACTGCACTGCATGAAAGAAGCTATCCTTGTTAACCATCCACTCCATTTTTTTTTCTGGTAAGCGGAAAGGAATGGTGATGCTCTGAATTCTTCATAACTTTATTATCTGCTCTCTTCCTCCATTTCGCCTTTTAATATATGTTCCTTAATGTATACTGTATGTGTAAAAAATATGTTAAGTGGAAGGAATGAGATTTCACGACGTCACATGCATCAACAGATAAAACATTAAAAAAATTGTTCTCCTCAGAAATAAAAGGATAAAAGTTCGTAATAAGACTTCTTTGGTTTTCTCTACATCACTACATCATCTCTGAAAATTAACATCAGATAGTTATCGTTGTGTAATAGTCATTATAGTATATAGTCTATTTAAAGTCGAAGGAATGACCAAGGGAAGAAAATGGTATTTACGCCTATTTGTAGCTTTATGTATGGCAAATTAAACTATCAGGCTTGTTCCCGTGTAACTCGGCTCTCGGAAATGCTTCATATCATCAAAGGGAGTCCAGTTGTTTGCTGAATAATTGGCCGAGCAAACCGATTGGACGCGCTGTAAGTTTCCTATGACAGACAGACACGGACTCTTTCTGCACCTGCCCACTGCTGTTGTCTTCTGTGTGAAATCCGTTTCATGTAATGCATGATATATATACTGTACATATATATAAAAAAATGTAATCATTAATTTTGAGCACGCCAAAAGAGTCTCTTATTTACCCTAAATACATAACCAATAAACAGATAAATTATGTTACGAAGAAACTGAACTGTGTTGTTTAAATTTTAAGAAAAGCAATTGTAAAAATCTGTAAAATAATTTATATTTATTAAAACATTTGTGGCCTTTTTAATGGCAGCAATACCAATGCTTTCATAATTTGATTGAGCATGATTGCTCACTATTTGGCATTAATATCTGAAAAAGAAATAAGATAAAAGTGATTAAACTCACCTGAATGTCATCCAGACCGTGAAGACCCACTGCGTGCATTCCCAGGGGACCTTCACCGAGCGCCGCTGCTCCTTCACCCAGTCCGTGATGGAGCAACCGCGGAACTCCCGGATACTCCCGCCGCGGATCTAAGCTCAGAGCGCGGTGTGACTGAGACAGAAGCCCCGCGTCCTCTGAGCGCGAGCGCTGGGAGTGCCACGCTGCCTGCTGGTGCTGATGGAGGGAGTTGATGGACGTATAGGGGTCCGGTAAATGCGGGTATCCGGTGTCTTGACTCTGGGAGTAAGACAGGGAGGACTGGGGGTATGGAGGTGGAAAGTAGGGCGGCTGGAAGTCGGACGCCGGAGTGTGGCAGAGAGGGGGAGCCGAGGAATACGCTGCCTGGTTCAGCGAAGAGAGATGAGAGAGTCGCCCGCTCGGAGAAGAGCTGGACAGTCCGTCCGCACGGTCCTGTGGGTAAAAAACAGGTTATGAAAATCCATCATAACGTTGACTATCTGGGGTCCGACACATAAATAATCAGAATCAGAATCAAAATCAGAATGAGCTTTATTGCCAGGTATGTTTACACATACGAGGAATTTGTTTTAGTGACAGAAGCTTCCACAGTGTAACAGAATGACAGTGACAAGACAGGACACAGATAATAAAAATAATAATATACAAATATACAAAATAGACAATGTACAAAAAAGCAAAAACACAATATATAATATAGACTGTAAATTAATACTGCAATAAAAGTAACTGTCTATAAACCTATAAAATAAAAATCATACTGTAAAGGTAATGTGTTTTCATCATGTCATAATTGATGCTGCTGTCTGTATCCATTCATTTAATTTGTTACAATAACTTCTGTCATTCTACTCAGGTTTTCAGAGTTTCAGCTCGATTTTCTTCATCGGTAATTAAATTCAAAGTGCAATGAGCATCTTGGAGATTTAAGATAGCAATTATTGATAAGTTCTGAATATAGTGAGTTGATTTTTATATAGCCTACAGTATATGCAGCATAATTAGGCCTCTTTGTTAATTATGAGCTGTGTGTAAATACAGTTATTGTTATTAGCATAATTTATTTAATTTACATATGTGTGACTTATGTCAAGTGTTACTGGGAAGATAACTGCAGATTCTATATTAATTTAATTTGTTTACATTTTATATTCTGGATTTCAGGGTATTACATTAATGGTCGTTAATCATACTATTCATCATTATAACCATACTAAATAAAAATTATAATAGCCTTTTTCTAAGAGCTTTTTTTCTGTGCCAGGTGTCTTAATTATACCCACTGTTTTAGCAGGATTAATAGACAGACAATAGATACAATTAATACTGCTTTACAGGATTACAGGCACAAAAAAACAACAAAAAACAACAAAAAAAAACACGTAGGCCCAATAATTTAGATTTTTGTGCTTCTATAATTTTCCTTACCATTTTCCAATTGCTCTGATATTTTTAGTAAAAATAATTTATATCGACTGAAACCCTATAACAATTGAACGTGACCGCATCTTTCATTTGATACTTTTGCAGATACTCGTTTTATTTTTATTCATATATTTATTTAACTTTTCATTTTTTCCCTTTACATTGATTTGTTTTTTTAAAATTATTTTTACTTTTATTATTTCTATTTAATATTAGCTTTTTGAGAGTGTGGGAAACGCCATCACATGTGATAAGAACAAATCAAACCGACGTTTCTGTCTTGCCTTTTTCTGCCACCGAATTTAATGATTCTCTTTGTTGAAACGCAAGACATAACTTCCAAGTCACTGTAAGACAAAGACTAGTCTGTTATCTCTGTTTAGACCAATGACAGCATGTGACATTTCCAAAGAACCACTCCAGCACACTATTGCGCTTCCATATTATACACACACACAATAACCATTGACCCCGATTACGCTCGCGCGTCTGCGCTTTCATCTACACTCAACGCAGCTGATATCACATGACAATCATCCCGATGAAGAGTCCAACAGATCAAAAGAACTTTGCATCAGTTTGACTCACCATGGTCGAGTAGGTGTGGACTAACATCTGGACACAAGAGCTCCAACGTGCCTTTTACGCGTTGACTTTTACAGCCTCCTTAAAGCCTAGCAGTCAATAAAACCCCGGGATCTCGATCCATTAACTAGACAATCCCAGTGAGGTTCTCCTCTCTGGATGATGCTCTATATCAGACTGTCCCTGTTAATCACACCCGAGCGCTCTTATAGCGCTACACTATGGGGGGAGGGGTTGGGTAGACCACCTTAAAGGGACATTAATTAATTCCTCTAAATTAATTCCTTATTTTCATTAATTTGAATAATTCTTCTACTTTTTTACTGCTTTTTTTGCAGGGTAATGGTTCACCAAACTTCATTGACTATTACTTTACATCATCCACAGTTTATTTATAATGAATTGTGATTTCTATAGGCTATATGTTTCTTCTATCACATAGCAAATAATGTTAATACAGTTTGTGTCCTTGGCATATATTTTAGTTGTATTATTTTCTGCCAGTCCTACCAGCGATTTTTTTTGTGTGAAAATAAACCAAATATTGTTTCTAAATGCGAAGTTTTTTTTTAAGTGATAATCTAGTTCTAGTATACACCAAAAACTTTTTCAATTACATTTTTTTCCTCTGAAATAAACACTATTAATAAGACTATCTATAGCCTACCTGTAAGCAGTAAGGTTCTGTCTTGGTCCGTGATTTCCACAACATGTTCCTGTATAAAGTTGTCTTCCTTTGTTGAATTCAAGACGGGAGAGAACAGACTATGTGCCCTGCGAGATGAACGGTGAGAGAGAGAGAGGTACCGGAGAGTCACGGGAGTTTTACTGACAAAAAAAGACAAGAGTTGAGAGAGGGAGAGAGAGAGGGAGAGAGGGGAGAGAGAGAGAGAGGGGAGAG
>NW_015505340.1:1843339-1852953 GCF_001515645.1 Sinocyclocheilus grahami | reverse complement strand
ACAGAGAGAGAGTGAGCGACGTATGCTGATGGGCGGAGGATAAACTTGTGTGAGACAAAAGTATTTTCATATTTCAACAAAAGTCATCTTTCTAATGAAATATTTTAACTGAAAGGTAGAGCTGTGTTGTCTGGTTGAGGGCATTTTGAACTAATGTCAGGCCGGCACAAGTTGACTAGTTTTACATGACAAATCATCACGTTTTACAGTATTTCTTTATGTTAGGCTACGTCACATTTTTTGCATTTCATGGATTGTTTTGTTTCACATTATCCATGATTTTTGGACTTGAATACCATGTATTTTATGTACCGTTGAAAACTAAATATGTTTAATTAGGTTTAATCATTTTGCCCGAAAATGCTGTCTAGAACTGACATCAAGAACTACTCCTGATTTGTTTGTCTATTACTTTCAATCCCTTAAGCATTACGTGGTTATGAAAGGGTCAAAACAGTAGCAAGTAACTACAAATTTGCTGCAAGGGCACGACAGATTATACATTTGACAGTTCAAGCCGCGAGAGCAGTTCAAGGTCATTTGAAACTAAAACATTGTAACTCTGGTATAATTATTACGAAGTTGGCTGTAAAAACCTCATAATACCTGAGAAAATACACTGTATATTTGAACTTACAAAATATCACTTTTCAAACCACAGAAACATTAAAGAACTGCAAATAATCTAAAGTTATTGAAAGTGGTAATTTGGTAATTTTAACCCAAAATGTTTATAGTAAATAATACGTTCATGTTTTCTAACAAATGCCCTTGTGCAAACACATATGGCATGTTGTGAATTTGATTATGAGTTTGTTACTAAAATCATTCCTGGTCTGTTTGTGAATAACTATAGATTGCTGTAAGGATGCCACCTACTGGACATACTATCACACAACACTGATAAGTCAGTGCAACGGATACATTTCACATGAAATAAATGAATGAATGTCAACACATCTTATCAGATTGTGCTTCTTGAGAACACAAAAAATAACAATAAATCCCTTCAAAATATTCTGGATTATATTTTGGCCACAGAGTGCATTTATTACATATCCTTTTGCGTATTCAATGTCAAACAGACATATGACAACATAGCAAGTGCTTTATCTGTCTGTTACTAAATATATGTATTTTACAAAATCTACTCCACCAATATTGTGCTAAGCTGTGGCAAACCCTGAAGAGATCCACAGTTTACACTCTTGACCAGCTCACTAATGTCCTTGCGACACACCGGGCATTGCTTGGCAATGGCACACAGGACTTCCTTTAGAGCATCCTGTGAAGGTTGGTCTGGAAGACGACCACTGGATCCTAGCAGAGTGAAGATGTTCTGCAGCCATCCTTCATCTCTGATCAGGGTGGTTATCCAGGGCAGAGCTCCAACACAACCACCCAAAGCCTGCAAACTGAGCCTCCAGAGCTCTCCAGCCTCCTCCCAGTGTTCCTCCCAGAGAGCGCTGATCCGTGCCGGTTTAGAAGGCTGTCCGGGCTGCACAGCACTCAGGAGAAAAGACAGAACCGAGGAGAAGAAACGCCGCTGGCCAAGTTCTACAGGGTCTGCAAAGATTCAAGACACCCATTATTAAGCAGCAACAATAAACATATCCTGTATTTTTACATTTAGATTGCCTTTGCTGTCATCTAATGCTCACTTAAAAGGATCGTTATCCCTGAAAATTCTGTCCAACCAAACAGTTGCTGGTAGCCATATTTGGTTACCAGCATTCTTCTACGTTATTAATTCTGACAAAACGGGTCACATGAGGGTGACAATTTTAAATTTTAGGTGAACTATCCCTTTAAAGTTACATTTTCTAAACACTAATAATTTAGTAAAACTGTTCAAATTTAATCTTGTATTATTTAAAGCAATTAATTTTAGTTTTTTGCTTTTAATTCTTTTAGACAAAGTAGGATAGAATTTTAATATCCATATCTGCTCTTATTGTAAATGTTTCATCAGTGGACATTATTCCTAAGACAAAAACTGTTACATTTAAAATCTTTCATCAAAGTAATAACTAATAAAACCTCTGAAAACTCTTTCCTATTCAATGATGTCACCAAACACCAGTGTTATTTTACTATCATTGATATACAATTATAGCTTTTGTTAATAATTTGAATTGTATTTGTATAATTTTCAGTTTTTAATTGTGGTTAGAAATGTTCATAATTTTGTTGTGTTTTTTACATTTTTATTAGTTTCTGTTTTCCTTTTTAAATATATAGTTTTTATTTATTACTTAAACTAAATAAGAATGAGAAACGTTGCCTTGACAACTACCTGAAATATAAATATATTTTTAAGGTTTTCTTTTATTTCAGTAAATGATTATTTTATTCAAGTAATGAAAATGTTTTTATTTTTGTGGTTAAGTTTTAGTTTACATATATAATAATAACCCTGCCAAGCGTTTCTTTTCTTTAACTTACCTTTTTAGTTTTTTTATCAAATACATAATTGCTAAGATACACATCCAATAAAATGGTACGTCCTACTAACCAATTTGTATCATTTCAAGCCAGAGGTACCTGTGGAAGTTGACTTCAGTCTGCCAATCATGAGACCCAAAGTGCAACAGTTTGCTGCTAAGACCAAGAGGCGTGGCTTATGAAGAAGAGCAGGCAGTGCTTCGCTCAGCATGGTCTCGAGAGCAATGAAACAAGGATCATTCCTGAGAGAGCACAGTGGAGCAGTGCATCAATTCATGGTTAAGGAATAACTTTACCCGTGTGTGAGTTCAGATCTGTGTGTACCTGACTCGTTCTGGCTCTGTGATGGCAAAGTTGAGTAAGGTCGAACACGCCGTTTCCAGACTGGGGTCTCGGGTCACCGTTTTACCACTCTGACCTCTCAAAGACGCCCAACCTTTACTCAGAAAATCCACAAGCATGGCTGGAGTATCCAGCGAGAGAAGAACCCGCCTCGGCCCATCTTCAGCAGAGAGGTGGCACAGGGCTGGAAGAAGATATCTAAGAAAGAGCAGGAACATATATCCACTTAAAAAGACAGCATAAGGTCTGTCAGCATAAGATCTGATTTAAAAAAAATAATATATACACATATTTTGCAGATTTTATTTGACTAATTTCCATGACCTTTCCAGGATTGTGGGAACCTTCTATTAAAAAAAGGCATAATAGTGTCTTACCTAAGAGCAGCTTCTCTGCTCCAGGTCCCATCTTGTGAACTGTTGCTGATGGACATCTTTGACATCCAATCAGCAAGTCCCTTGCTTTCTTCCCCTCCCTTGAAGTGACTTTTAGCATAGCCGATGAGAAAAGGCAAGAGGTCAATGACATCTTCTTTCAGACATGAGGTTTCTTCAGCAAGCCAAGCACAGAGGGAGCGGAAAGTGGCGAACAGAAACGGGTCATCATAGCTGGTCTGTGTCAACTAAATGGGGAAACAATGAATAACAGTTTATAATTCTAAGTATTTTCCCATTTAATTAAAGTTCTTCAAATAGATTTCTAACAATGCATTCACTTTGGTTCATAAGTATGGGATCAGTACAGATACTGATTGATTAAATTATTTCTATATATTTCAAATAAATGCTGTTTTTAAACTGTTCATCAAATAATCCAGAAAAAAATGTATCACGGTTTCCACAAAAATATTAAACCGCACAGTTGTTGACCATAATTAGAAATGTTTCATAAGCACCAATTCATTGGTGAACGATTTTTAAAGGATCATGTGACAGAAGACTTAAGTTATGGCCGCTGAAAACTCAGATTGGCCATCACAGGAATAAATATCATTTTAAAATATACTGAAATAGAAAAGCAGCTATTTTAAATTGTAATACTATTTCACAATATTCCTGTTTTTACTGTATTTTTGGTCAAATAAATGCAGCCTTGATGAGCATAAGAGACTTCTTCAAAAACATTAAAAAAAAATCTTAACGACCACAAACTTTTGAATGGTAATGCAGTAATACATACATTTAATTTAACACTTGCATTTAAACCATTCTCACCTGTTTTAGATAGTACATTTCAGCTGAGAAGGCCTCCTCCAGAGCTCCTAGGACCTGTCTGCTCTGCTGAAGGCTCAGGCCAGTGATAGCCGTCTGTATCTGGGCAGGATTTGAAACCGCCCCCTGGCTACAGGCTTGTTCCATAGCCGCCTCCATGATGCGATAGCAGGCAGTGAGTGTGTGCTGCAATTGGGGGGAGATCTCTGTACCCGGTGGCTCTTCTAGACCCATCCTCACCTCCACACATGCCCGGTTCACCAGCAAGCAACAGAATTTAGGAGGTCCTGTGGACTCCCATCCATACAGGTCCAGAAGGCAGGCAGATACCACCAAAACCAAGCCTAAATGCTCTTGACTGAGCTTGCCCTGAATCAAAGGCCACAGCGAAGCCCATAGATTACCCACAATCTCCTTAAGCACCTGGCTTTCTGACTCGACCCCGGGTGGAGGAAGAAACGGCGGTATTTGAGAGCACATCTCTAATCTGTCCTGATCTGAAACTCGGCAGAAGTTTTGTGAGATGATTCCCAACAGCGAGAGAAGATCGGACGAGTGTCTAGCCCAAGCCCGTGGTCTTATGCTAGATGACAACAGGTGTCCCAACAGCGGAAGCCCTTTTTCATGGCTGAGAGTTTGTTTTACGAGTACGGCTCTACATAGAGCCAAAACCGCACCGCGGGTAAGAAGCTGCTCGGGGCCTTGTGGTAAAGCACATACAGCATTTAGAACCTGATAGCAGTCACAAGCCAAAGCCTCATCCAAGGTAGACATACTAGAAGTGGTCTGGGAATCTGTAGCACTTTCAGTTTGAGATCCAGAGCCATTCTGGGCTTCATTCCCAAGTGTTTGTGTTTGTTTATCTGTCCATTTGGGTCCGTTCTCCAATATGCTCAGGATCAGAGGGACTGTGCTGAGAAGTTGTGGATGAGCAACCATGCTTGCGTCTGTGCTGAGAGCAGCCAGCAGAGCAGTGCCCAGAGAGATCAACTCCTCCGGGGGCAACATGGAGCTGTCACCACCCCGAAATGCTGTAACCAGAAGGCGTGCGGGCAGATTAAAGCCTACCGCTTCAAAAATCCGATGGAGAGTCCCGGTATCCAGCTGTCCTGCTGGACACAACCTTGTGATCTAAATGCAAGCGATAACAATGAGCAATACAATATATGTTTTCGGTATAATTTAGATGAGGACGATAAGTTGTTGTTGTTGTTGTTTACCAGGAGAAGGGCTGATAAAATGTGGCTGTCATTCTTGGCATGACTGAGAGCATGTAGACAGCGCTCCAGAACCTCTCTCTGAGACGGAGACAGACCACTGGGGTCAGAACTGCACCCTTCTGCTGCATTTGGCTCTGTACTGGGTGGACTCCGTGGAGCATAGACTTCCTCTGGCTTGAGATGACATCCATTCTCTGCCATCTTCTGGGCCAAACTGTGAACAACCATCAGATATTCACGGATCAGAAGTTATGTTAACTGCTTCAGATACTAGTCCGAATGTATACATGATATAATGCCTGGTGTTTAAATGACTGATTGTGCTTCAATATGTCAGACTCAGGACTGAAAAAATGCCTAAGGCATATTCCGGTCAGCAGGTTAACAGGTTTAAGAGTTCACATCAGGTTAAATCACAGAACTGTAAAAGTAAATGACTGTCGTTTCATGATTTATTATTGTATTACAAAGAGCTAATAAGTTAAGAGTTGACTGAGTAGTAAGCAAACGTAAAACTAAACATTTTAAAACCATATTCAACACATGCGAATGTCCTAAATTATGTAGATTAGTGTAAATCAATCAAAAAGCCACAAATACATACCTTATGCAGTGAACAAACCTGGAGCCAAGCAGCAGGATTATTTTACACACACGTTGAAGCTACCTGGAGACGGAAAAACTCGCGAGACCTAACGAGAGAACTCAATTTCAAAATAATAGTCTTCGGTAAACGAAAGAAAAACAGCAAGGCGATGTTTTTTTTTAAAGAAATGAAAAATCTCAATATATGTGTATGTGCGCGTTTGGAATGAAATAACAAAAATATGATGCCAAACTGTGATTTTTTAAAATATGGAGCACGTTTAGTAATGTACCTGTATAATGAAAACTCAAATACAATGTAATAAATAGTAAAGCAAGGTACATGAATACTTAGAGAGCACATATTAATAGTATGTTATATTATAATATAAATATTAACATTTATAATACCAAAATCTAAAATTAATAAAATGAAATAACACTAAAAATATACACAATACTAATTGAATATAGTACATGAATACTTTTAATAATATAATTTTATTAATAGAATATGAATAAAATAAATACAATATACTATTAATAATTATATTATTATTATACTATAATACAAATATTATTATAACCCAAAATATAAAACATAAACAAATGAATTCATTAATAAATAAAACATGTTACGCTTTTCCCGACTGGATGTAACACAGGAAACAGGAAATGATGAAACAGGTCATGGCTAATGCTCCTCTGTTTGAAATGTTTGAATGCGAGCGAGTGTAGAAGTCCCGCATTTATTACTGTTATCCACCAGAATTAAAGTACTTACGGTCCAGGAGCAACGCCAATAAGCGCAGTGAGTTTCTATACAAAGCGCGTAACATTACTCCGAACTTTGAGCGCTGGATTCAATGCTCCGTCCCTTTAGTCTCATCCATTCATAAATAAACAGATACATAGTTTTTAGTCCATAAACATAGCCCCACTTTCGTGTTTAGCTGACGTAATGAATGATCTCTGCTTTTAGATGTCTGCTTCACTCCCTCAGAAGGTTCTTGGTCCGGGTATGCCTGGCATGCCCCCTCAGCAGCAGCAGCAGCCGCAGACACACATGCCTCCTGGCCTCGCGCAGCCTGGGATGCCCCCACAAGGTGCCCTACGGGAAATCTCTCCCGTTTACCTGTGCCGCATCGGCCAGGAGACTGTCCAGGACATCGTCACACGCACTATGGAGATCTTCCAGTTCACACGGGCCACTCAGGTGAGTTTGCGTCCGCGATATTTAAATATACAGGGGGTCTGACCGTCATTCCTAGCTGCTTCATTATTAAATAGGTCCAAGTGTAACATTTGATCAAATCAGGACATCTAATTATACCATTATTAGTACTATTTTTTTCAGCTTTTGGATGGGGAAATAGAAATGTCAAAAGTTCAAACAAAGCAATGAACAATGCCATATTTTGATTAAAGGGGTCATATGATGCTTTTTTTAAAGATCATTATTTTGTGTATTTGGTGTAACAATATGTTGACATGCTTTAATGTTCAAAAAACACATTATTTTTCAAATACTGTACATTATTGTAAGCCCTCTATGCCCCGCCTCTCTCAAACGTCCCTCCTTCCGACAAGCGCAGTCTGCTCTGATTGGCCAGCTGACCCAGTGCATTGTGATTGGCCGAACACCGCAGGCACTCGTCGGAAATGTAACGCCCCTTACCATAATCGCGAGCTTCAGCTTTCAAAATAAATAAAGACAGTAAATAATGTCATTAGTTTTACCATCAGTTCAAGCCCGAAAGGGGAACAGAGTCGCGTGACAGACACAGTGAGGAAGCTGGTATGTGTTTGTAGTACACAAGCCACGGTTAAGATAGCTGACTCCACTGTGATGTGACCCTCTCTCTCTCTCACACACACACGCGCACGCACACACACACACGCGCACGCACACACACACACGCAAAACTCCGCATTTGAACAGTCAATAGCAAATACTTAAATTAATAACAAAACATACTTACAGTAGCTGATTCAGAAGCGCCACATTGTCATAGCAAAGTCAGAATTACCTCCTCTCCTAGGTTCACGAAACGGTCGTCCATAAAATGCATTGCTGTTCTGTTGTAAGTGATCTTAAAGATTCCTAAATGCATCTACTTTCGGAAGGCCAAATAAAGTGCTTTTGCTTTCGCCTAGAAACACACAGCGTCTCCCTGACATGCTGCTTCAACACTAACTGCGGTTACTGAAACCACGCCTTCTTTCTTTGCGTGCACATTTGGGTGGCATTACGCAAATATTTCCACATAGTGAGGTAGATATGTGGGGGCGTGTTAGAACGAGCCGTTTTAGGGGGGCGTGGCAGAGTCTTAACTTTGATAAAGAATATCTCTTTGGTTTTGAGACTTTAGTCTTTGCAACTTCCGGGATCTTATCTATGCACAATCGGCTTGTAACACTCCAAAGAGAAAGGAAAACTTGAAATCGGATCATATGACCCCTTTAATATCAATATCCCTTATAATCAGAGCAGCATCTAAAAAAAACACATACAGCACTGCAGTAACATAATACAGTTCAAACACACTGATACTCTAATACTAAATGAACACATTTATGAGTTTGAAATGTAGTATTTCTTAAAACTTCCATTTGTATAAAAGCACTTGAACTGCTCTGCATGGTTTCAATAAAAACAGGCCAGTCTTCAGGAAATCAAGCTCACAGAATAAAATCTCTCCTTTGTTCGCCTCAGTTTTGTTTTTTGCACCAGAAGCAAAATTGTGCTGCATGCTGCTGACACATCAATGCCACTGTATCAGCTTGCAACTTGAAGAGAACATAACCTTTTGGCATGTTAAATCGTGGACAGTGGATGAGTCTTATATTCCTATGCATAAAGATGTATTAAAATCGTAACCAAACATTAGAAATAAAACATACAAAAAATATAAAAGAAAATCTATATTTCTATTTGGACATGCATAAAATATTTCCGAGTTTGAGAAGCAAATTCCAAATACTGGATAATAAATTTCACTGTGGAGTGCCAATGTCTATACCTTGTTCTTTTATTAAACAAGCTAAATAGCCTTATGTTATTTATCTTATTCACACAACGGCATGTCATTTCTGTCTCTACATTACATGGTCGCGCTCTCTGTATCGCGCACAGCGGAGTTCCGCCCCGATGCCACACAAGTGTGCACACTCCCACTAGTATTTGTGAATATTAAGCCGCAAAATGACTATTTAAAAATGAATTCTGCGTGTCTCTGTGTTAATGAATGGCACAGATGCGCGGTTTTGTTTACTACTCGTACTGAAGCGCGTGATGCTTCCGGTGATATTAACGTCTGCCGTCTCACTAATGAGGACATAAATACACGAACAACATCTCCAGAACTGCTCTGAGAGTCACTTCATGAGCATTTGACCGTTTCATTTGAGTAAAACTATCCTCATATCATATACACACAGAAATGTAAAGGTATTCACGGCAACCCGTCAAAATAAAAGTTCGGTTTAACTTGAAGACATTGCAGCAGAACTATATTAGCCTACTATTGTTCAGTAGAATGTACCCGTAATAGGCTACTACTACTACTAAAATTATTAAAACCTTATTTTTAAGGAATAATCATACAATATTTCTTAAATGTTTTAATTGTAATATTAAATCCCCTTTATTTTCCCAAAAATTAATTGTTCAATTTTAATTAATTAAAAGATAAATTAAATGTTTTATGCCTTAAAAATTTAAATACACAACACAGAATTTCTGAGGGAAAAAAATCATAAGGCCATTGTAAGAATTAATGAAACTTGTTTTTATGCTTTCAAATAATTA
>NW_015505340.1:1825238-1838480 GCF_001515645.1 Sinocyclocheilus grahami | reverse complement strand
TTATGAGATTTTATTATTTGTTAAGTACTGTAACTGTCAAAGTGCCCCAAATATTTTGCTTGAAGTTCTAAGTTTTTAGATTTATAAACATCTTTAAAAGCACATAACATTTGAAGTCCTTCACAGAAAACTTTCTCTTTAAACCCATAAATCAGACTGCTTGCAGCTGTTATTTTACTGATATAAGTTTATTATGCCTAGTAATCAAAAAATCATTAGAAAGTGACAAAAGGGAAATAATATTCCTTCATTTCTGCTTTCATCACAACCCTTGCTCAAAAACTGACAGAATGACAAACCATATAAAGAGTTTCCTTGGTAAATCTGGAAAAAAAATGTTTTATGTAACTGTGGGTTTGAATTGCACCAGGAGAAAAAAATATGCTTTTTAAACATTCACAAACCTCTTTTTGTTCTGTAATTCACAGAATATGAAACTGCCAACAAGTGGCCTACACCAGAACCTCTCTGAACATTTAGATACTGACCACCTCATGTCAACTATAGAGCAGCTGGTTTGGTCAAAGCCAAAAACATAAGAGTTACTGTGGACTGCAAGACACACCCCAGGAAGGGAGGAGAAAAAGAGAAATCCGACTGTCAAAACCTTCTTAAGGGATAATCCAGGCTGGCTGGCCACGGCCAACAGGGATAAACTATAATTTCCTGCTCAGAATATGAGCATGTGGTTCCATGAAGAGTGTTTATTTTTTTAACTGATTAACCAAAAAATGTTTTTTACTTTTTTTTAAATGTGTATTTATGACTAATTAGACACACTGGGGATTGTTGGTCTCTACTGAAATGCAAGTTCTGAGGGATCTGAAGCAGTAAGCAGATTGAAAAGTGAGGATATGCACCAACTCAGAGCATCAGTGGAAAAATTTAATTGGATCTGCACTATTAGGAAATGACAGTTTTAGTCTGCAGAAATAATGAAAGAACACAAATGTGTATTTCAAGAAAAGTGAATGATTGAAAGAAGGGAACGAGGAAGAGAAAGAAAGAGAACAATAGCTTATTCTCTCTTTGTTAGCTTGTGGTGTCAAAAGACATATATCAGCAGCAGGATGGATTTCAGTACAGACTCAGTGTTTCCCCTGTCATTATATTATAAGGTCAAGTTAATTTTATTTAATTTTATTTTCTCTATAGCGCCAGATCACAACAGAAGTCATTTAAAGTTACCTTTCCTATAGAAAATGTCTATACCTTGTTCTTTTATTAAACAAGCTAAATAGCCTTATGTTATTTATCTTATTCACACAACGGCATGTCATTTCTGTCTCTACATTACATGGTCGCGCTCTCTGTATCGCGCACAGCGGAGTTCCGCCCCGATGCCACACAAGTGTGCACACTCCCACTAGTATTTGTGAATATTAAGCCGCAAAATGACTATTTAAAAATGAATTCTGCGTGTCTCTGTGTTAATGAATGGCACAGATGCGCGGTTTTGTTTACTACTCGTACTGAAGCGCGTGATGCTTCCGGTGATATTAACGTCTGCCGTCTCACTAATGAGGACATAAATACACGAACAACATCTCCAGAACTGCTCTGAGAGTCACTTCATGAGCATTTGACCGTTTCATTTGAGTAAAACTATCCTCATATCATATACACACAGAAATGTAAAGGTATTCACGGCAACCCGTCAAAATAAAAGTTCGGTTTAACTTGAAGACATTGCAGCAGAACTATATTAGCCTACTATTGTTCAGTAGAATGTACCCGTAATAGGCTACTACTACTACTAAAATTATTAAAACCTTATTTTTAAGGAATAATCATACAATATTTCTTAAATGTTTTAATTGTAATATTAAATCCCCTTTATTTTCCCAAAAATTAATTGTTCAATTTTAATTAATTAAAAGATAAATTAAATGTTTTATGCCTTAAAAATTTAAATACACAACACAGAATTTCTGAGGGAAAAAAATCATAAGGCCATTGTAAGAATTAATGAAACTTGTTTTTATGCTTTCAAATAATTATACATGCTAAAACACAGAATTTGGTAACAATAAAACATAAGGTTGGAAAAAATAAAACATTTTTGAGCCCTAAACATGTCATTTTTGTTAAACTTTTAATAAATTGATGTTAAACTGTTTAAGTTTCATGATTTTAATTACTTAGACATGCTTTTTGTTTAATACAATTTAACAATTAAAAAGGAGTCCAGAAAAATTAAAATGAAAAAAAAAAAAGCAGTTTTTCCCCCAAAGCCGTAAACCTAGGGCAGGGGTAGGGCAGAGCCGCAGAGTTCAGCTCCAACCCTGATCAAACACACCTGAACAAGCTAATCAATGTCTTCAGGATTACTAAGGCTATAGGCAGGTGAGTTTTGTTTTCAGGGTTGGAGCTGAACTCTGCGGGACTGCGGTTCTCTAGGACCGAACTTGCCTACCCCTGACCTAGGGGAAACACTGCTAGTGCATTTGGGAAACAGATATAGTTAAATCTGGTTGTGTTTCTTCTAGCTTCCCAACGGTGTGACACAGAGTCAGGCAGCGTATCAGGACCGCTTTGGGAAGCTGCAGGAGCATCTGCGTCAGCTGACACTGCTCTTCCGTAAGCTGCGTCTGCTGTATGAACGCTGTGTAGAAATGACACCTGACCTCCAGGAGTCTCCAGCTGAGGTGAGTCTAATCGATGTTTGATGCACAATATAGCTCTTCTGTTTGTTCAGAAGAGAATGAATAATAAAAAACAAGAACATTTTTGTGTTTTATGTTTTGTATCATATTTGATACATCAGGATTTTATGGCTCATATAGTATGATATTATGAGAATATGGAGCTCATACTCCATTTGGTGCAGTGAGATCTTTATAGCAGTATAACAGACTACTTATTAACATGAATTGATCATAAAGGATTAAAACGAACAAAATACTGGTAATGCCAAAGTGATAGATACCATTTAATACAATGATAGTGTTGAGTATTAACATGATTTGAGATTACATGTCATGCTGAATTGAATTCATTACAGTACTGTACATTAGGAAATTAATGCTATTAATTTTTTTTTTAAACAATATCAAATTATGCAGGAAATATGAACAGCTTACCAATGACCCCATTTGGTCTCATATCTTAAAATAGATTTACATGTAAAGTTACTTGCATTTATCATGTAAATTGAATAAACAATGTGCTTACAGAGTTTATGGATATATTAAAAGCGTTTATAAAGCTTGCAGCAACATTTAACTTACACTTTCTCTTTCAAGAATCTTGTTTTCATCAGGGCAGCATGAACAGTCAACAAATGCTTTAAAATCAAATAAGATCTGGGAATCAAGTCAGATCTTTGCTGAATAAATCAAGCATTTGCTAAATAAACATTATACCCTTGTGCTGTTGCTACTTTTGATATTGAAACAAACCAAGCTCTAAAAGAGGTTTTGTTGTTATCCTTCTTGTGGTATTTTTTATATACATACTACAGTAGGGCCCAAAATCTGAGACTACATTGGAAATATGGGATTTAATGTGGAATATAATCCTGGAAATATAGTTTGAGTTTGAAACATTTTTAATGAGAGAAAATGCATATTTTTGTAAAATTTGCTGTTAAAATAAGCATTAAATGACAAAAAGCTTTTCCCATTATTGTTCTCAGACTTTTTTATTATTCATTCAAATCAGATTCAATTTCAGGAGACAGTTATTATTACAGATATTCATTTCAATAATGTGTTTGCTTTCGTCCTTCCAGCTGATTCCTTATGTGGGAGAAGAGACGACCCCTGTGAGAGTGGAGCCGTGCAGCCCAGCGGTTATTCAGGAGAGACAGGAGGTTCTAGAGGTTTGTTTCATTCATCATTAGTATCTCTGAACATACTATTACACTGCAGTATACAGTACACCTACAAGATATTATGCTTATTTATTTGGGTGAAAAAAACCCCCTATAACCATGGGTGGAGGGTGAACCAACTGTGGATGAGAAGTGGAGATGTATCACCCTATTTACTTGACTTTATATAATTTTCAGATGTGGATATGTTATTTAAAAAGTATTTTTAATGCTGTCATAATTTTTTATTCTAATCTGCAAATATAGAATATTTTAATTGAGAAATTGTAATTTGTAGATTAAAATATAAATGAATCATAAATATAAATGCCCACCACAGCTGCATTTATTTGATTAAAATAAAGTAATATTGAGAAATATTATTACAATTTAAAATGCATTGTATTCCTGCGATGGCAAAGCTAAGTCATTACTCCAGTCTTTAATGTCACATGATTCTTCAGAAATCATTCTAATATGCTGATTTGCTGCTCAAGAAACATTTCTTATTATTATCAATGTTGAAAACAGTTGTGCTGCCTAATATTTTTGTGGAAACAGATACATTTTTTCAGGATTCTTTGATAAATAGAAAGTTCAGAAATTAGTTAAAATATTTTTTGTAACATTATTAATGTCTTTATTGTCACTTTTGATCAGTTTTATACACCCCTTAAATAAAAGTCATAATTTCTTTAAAAAAAAATAATGACATTATTTTATTATATAAAAATAAATAACAGTGCACTGAGCTTCCCATAAATTATTCTTTTTTTAAACAGAAAGTGAGGCAGAAGAACCAGGAGATGAAGATGCTAATGGACCAGATGAGGAACCTCCTGTGGGACGTCAATGCCATGCTCACCATGCGAAAATGACAGTGGTATGCTTCCTAGTAAAGATCTGGCCATCTTCCGTGAACCCTCATCTACAGTCTTCTCACTCTCACACAGATAGCAGTAGATGGCAGACTGCCTTTCATTCACTACTCTTGCAAATGCCACATAATATATCATCTTGACAAATGAGATCAGACTCGGCAGCTCTTTGTGGTCCTGCCTCATTTACAGTGTTAAATCACAATGCTCTGATTAATAACCGCTTCATCAAAGCGCTGAATTAGCATCAGAAACAGGAAATAATGTGAAAGCCATGTTGATAATGTAAGCTAGCCATGTTGTTGGCATGATAAATGAGCACGGAGGACTGAGCTTTGTAAATAACTGGTCACTATGGTACACTATGACCTACACTACGGTCTTCTGTGCATTGAACTGTGTGATGTGTTTCACACTCTTGCTCCTCAGCAAATATGTACTCGGTAGAGTGTGTGTTTCCCTGAGCTCTGCATTACACGCCTGATAATCTGCCTTCTGGGGGAACGATCATCTAAAAAGAAGCTAATGAATTGTAGAATGATAAAAAGAAGCTAAAGAATTGTAGAATGGTTTTGTAAACTAAAGACTTTTATACAAAATAAAAAAATAAATCCAAAAAGGAATGCTTAACAGCAATTGACATTTTCTGCCATGTAACATACAATTCCATCTAAAACTAGACATATTTATAATGTTAAAAAGTTTATATTTCAAATAAATGCTGTTATTTTGAATGTTCTATTCATCAAAGATTCCTGAAAACATTTATTACAGTTTCCATAAAAATATTAGTCAACACAACTGTTTTCAACATTGATGATAATAATAATAAATGTTTCTTGAACGGCAAATCAGCATATTAGACACAGCTGTGCCATCACAGGAATAAATTACATTTATATATATATATATATATATATATATATATATAAAATGGTTATTTTAAATTGTAATAATATTTCACATTACCGGTTTTGGTTACACTTTATTTTGATAGTCCACTTTAGACATTCTACTAACTATAAGTAACTTTGTAACTACATGTCAACTAATTCTCATTAATTTGCAGCTACATGTCTACTAACTCTCAGAGTAGACTGTTAGGGTAGGTTTAGGGTTAGTAGAATAAGTCGACATATACTTGCAAAGTTTCTCATAGTCAGTATGGTGTATGTTGTGGACCCATCAAAATAAAGTGTTTTATTAAGTGCTTTATTTTTATTTTATTAAAAATAAAGTTAGATATTAAGCAGACAGTCTCCTAATACTCTAATGACTGCTAGTTGACATGTAGAATGTCTGAAGTGGACTATCGAAATAAAGTGTTTCCCTGGTTTTATTGTATAATAAATGCAACCTTGGTGCAAGTCTAAAAGACTTGTTTCAAAAACACAAACTTTTGAACGGTAGTGTATGCTTTAAAAATGATCACACCAGCCAATAATAAAACTACAACATTTCATCTTGAACTACATGTCGTATGAACAACCAGTCAGTAATTACAATAATTTTCACAAACTTTAAGTGCACAAAGCTTCATTTCAATTTCAAATAAATGTTGATTCAGTAACTGGTGAATCCTGAGTTCAAGAATATTTTTAAACAATTTATTACAATTGGCTCATAAGAATCATTTGCGTGTGCATCTGTAAATACACTTTTCCATATACTTTAATATACATTTTATCCTAATAATCTATTTCAACTTTAAATTGTCTGAAAATTTATGGATTTGTCACAAAGAATATTACCTTTCACCTAATGTCTTTGTTGAACAGAAAATTAGTTTTCTTATTTATTAACTACCCATATGTTGGGTAGTAGTTTTAGGCATAGTTGCTTGAAACAGCAACACGAAAGCATAATTTCACAAATACAGCCACAAACACAGTTTGCATTTTGGAATAATTTTATTGGTCATGTAATTACCACATCATGTGATCAGTCAGTTGCTTGTCGACTCACTGTCATGTGAGTGACATCCACAGCACCGTTAGGCACCCTTAACGCTACAAACTCCTCCAGTCAAACAGCAGCTGGAATGATTTTCTCATCCATGAAGCTGTCAGTCATAAATTGAGAACTGGTCATAACAGTCTCTTGTCCACCAACTGGCCACCACATGCTAGCAGCCAGTAGTGGAGGGATAGAGATAAGTCTCTCCATCAGCATTAGTATCAGTTTGTGACCCGTCGCCACTCTGTTCAGCTTGGCTCAGATGCGCTCCAGGTCTTTGTACCTCTTGCGCAGGACGGATACGTGGTCCTTGAACAGTACGGGGTCCAAGCGAAACTGAGAGTGCACTAGAGGCATGTAACCAAACCAGCTTGCAAAGGTGTTGACACACTCCTGCCTCTGGGTAAAGTGCTCAGGGTTCGCCCACGGGGCCATCTTAGTGCCCTTAAGAGTGGACAGGATATAAGATGTTAAAAATACATCACATTTTATTTTTTACAATTGCTTGGATACACTTCTCAATACTTCGTCTCAATATTGCTTAATAAATTTCACTTCCAAAATGAACTAAAACTACCAAAACACAATTGTCTCAAATCAAGTAATTCTTCTATAACGCTAGCAAATGTTGTCACCCAACAAACACATTTGACCACTCATAAAACTATGGCCTAGTAAAAACACTTAACAACAGGAAGCATTTTGTGTTTTATTTTATACAATTCCTTTACAAAACAGTAACGTTATATTTTAATATACTATTACTGAAGAAGTGTTGCACCCCTGATATACAGTCATTTGAAAGATGTAGACATTAAATGCATTTTGTGCCAAACAAATGGAAAATGATCTACAGTTTAGCCCACATAGACTGCTGCTTGAAAAAGTTACTGAGTATTGAGAAATAGGTCCTAGTGATTGTGTGTGTATAAAAAAAAAAAAAAAAAAAAAAAAAATATATATATATACAAACTATAAGAGAAGGGGGTGTAAACTTTTAACAGGATGTGTACATTTTTCATATTTTGTATATTTTCATTTAGTACTGCCTTTCAGAAGCTACAGAAGATACTTTGTTAAATTGCTTCTTAAAAATAAGTACAAAACAATATGGAAATTCAGTCATGATTTACATGTCATTCCAAACCCGTAAGACTTTAGTAAATCTTTGAAACACAAATTAAGATATTTTTAATAAACCTGAGAGGTTTCTGTTCCTGTCCTGTCCATGCATCCAAAACTTAAAAGATCTAAAAAAGGTTCTAAAGGCATCATGAAATGGTGAATCAAGCAGTTTAATCTAACTCTTATCGAGAGATAGTCACTTTTTATGATTTAATTTAGACTTTTATTCACATACAAACACATACATAGTGAATCAAACATTGAAGCTTTGTACGTACAGTATATCATTGATTCATTTTATGATGCCTTTACAATCTTTTTATTTTAATCTTTTAAGTTTTGGGCACCTGCACTTTCAATGGAGGGACAGAAACCTCTCAGGTTTCATTAACATATCTTAATTTCTCTTTAGAAGACTAACCAACATCTTGGGTTTGGACCGACTTGACGGTGAGTACATGATGACAGAATTTTAATTTTTGGGTGAACTATACCTTTAAGATTCAAAGGTATGTAAACCTTTGAACTGGCTTATTTGTGCAAATTCAGTTACATTTTGTCTTGTGGACTATATGTAAACATCTGTTTTGTGAAACTGCTTATTCAGGACATTAGTAAATAAAAATAACATGCAATTTTATGATTCTGCTTATTCTGTTAAAATTATTAAGGTATTGCATGTTCTGCAAGGGGTATGAGCAGAATTGTAAGTACAAAATTTTGTCTTTGGACTCACCTGCAGGGTGGGCATCTCTTTGTACTGCTTCCTCTGCGCTACTTTAATCGGTGGCAGGTGTGTCACAGAGGAGACCAGGAAATTCATCAGGATATCCTCACAGTTAGAGGTGCGATCCACCAGCGCACGCACAGAGGAGGGCAGGTAGTGAGAGAACAGGTGATGGTAGTACCTGTGAGACGCAAAGACATCAACACATAATCAAGAGCACTGTCTCCGCTGATCACGTTAGAGAGCTTGATGAAGCGTGAGAGACATCAATACTCAGTGTCTTGTCAGGATATGTCAGCTGCAGCCAATTACCTGTGATAAAACGCCGCTCCGGTGAGGACGATGGAGTACTCGTTGGTCCATTTAGAGGTGTAGCCCCAGGCCTTTTTTACAGGGTCCCAGAAATGGCTTCTGGGAGGGTAGCCAACAATCCTCTCTGGGAAACTCCGCCACACATGGAAAGCAAAATCGATCTGGAAGTGTCAGATTAGAGAGGAAAAACATGAATTAGCCTTGTCACATGTCAAAATGTAATCACATGTAATCTGATTTATTTTATTTAGTTTCGACTCTTTCATTGACCTAGGACATCAACCAGAAGATATTAGATAAAAAACAAAATTAGAAAAGAATACGTTTCGTGTGGAAGCAGATATTTCTTGAGATGAGGGGGGAAAAAATATCGATAGGGAAAGCTCTGGCTTCGTGTGGACGTAGCTTAAGTTGGAAAAAGGATCACCCCCTCCTAAAAATGACTTGTAAACTCAATCAGGTATAGCTAATCACCTTCTCAATGGCACACAAAGCCATTTGACTTTCAACTGTGATCAGCTGTGGTCATTTTGATTAGCTCAGCATGAAAAGAGCTTTCCTGTAGCATCTCAGTCCTTGGTAGTGCAACTGAAGCAAACAATCCACTACGGGTGGCAAGGCACTGTCAAAAGAGTGTCACTGCCTCAAAAGTTGTGGACAGGCACAAGTCAGGAGATGGATACAAAAAAAATCAAAGGCTTTATCAATGCCTAGAAGTACAGTCAAGTCTATTATTAAGAAGTGGAAGGTATTTGGTACAACACAGACCCTCCCTGGATCAAGAAGTCACTCCAAACTGGATGAAAGAGCCAGGAGGAAACTGGTCAGAGAGGCGACCAAGAGGCCTACAGCAACAAGCAGTTACAGGAATTTATGACAAAGAGTGGTCATTGTGTGCATGTGACTACAATAACAGATTCTCCACAGATGTGCTGAGCTCTGCCAAAACACACCAAAAGATTCTGAGGCAGATGAGACTAAAGTTGAATTATTTGGCCTCAACACCAGAAGATATGTCTGGCAGAAATCCACCATCCAAATAACAGCATTCCTACAGTAAAGCATGGATGTGGTAATATCCCGTTATGGGGGTGTTTCTCTGCAGCAGGGACTGGAGCACTTGTCAGGACTTGTCAAATGCAATATTAAAAACAAAATGATGATAATTTTAATAAATAAATGAAAGTATAATAAATAATAAAAATGTGCAGGATGAAGGTGAGACTCTATACCTCGCTGGTCAACAGCACTGTGTCTTCATCCAGGCTCAAAACTGCCTCTGTCTCAATAGCTGCATGTGGCAGGAAACGGCTGCTTGTCTGTGAACACAGAAGGTGGCAGAGAAAAGAGCTGAGTGAGAGAGCACAAGATCTCGCCACAGCTCACAGACATGACTTGACTGTTCTCTCACTTGAATACTCACTTTCCTTCTTCCATCTGTGATGATAAGGGGCACTGGCATAGGCGGCCATTTACTCCGGTGAGGGGGCGGCTTCTCACTGTTCCACAGGATGATGATCTGACAAGAAACCCAAACAAGAGCACACACTATCACAGCATGCACACCAAACTGGTTGATGTGTCTTGTTGGCTTTTCTCAGTGTCCAACTATATTAACACTTAACTGATGTGGATCTGCATTGATATCATTGAACAAAAGGTCATTCCTTAGTGGTGCAACAGGTGCTACTTTATGTTTGTAGAGATTAATATTGTAGAGATAAATACTGACAGTGCAGTACCTGTGAGCAGTATTTTGACTTGGAGACGACCTGAAGGAGCTTCATGATTGGCTGAGACTGGGAGACCAGAGGTGAGGTGGCATGAATTACAGCAGTGAACTCCTGACCTGGGCTGATTCCTACATCAACAGAGGAAAAAGAGTGAGTGTCCTTGCCATTAAGGCACTAATGCATAGGACTACTGTATATACTTGTAGATATTATACTTTGTATAGTGCTCAATGGCACAATGTTTAGAATAGCAAACTACCACGGTGTTATTTTAGTATTATTTATATACTATTATAGTATTCATATTTTGACTTGGCTTTTATTTTTATATTTTCAGTTTTCATTTGAAGTTTTGCTTAAGTTTTAGTCATTTTGTTGTGTGCTTTTTATTCATTTTCATTATTATTTTTTAAACATTTCTAATAAGCTTTATATATATATAAAAAAAGTTATAGTAATTTCAGTAAACATTTCATTTACTTTTCAAGGCAACATTTCTAATTTTCATTCAATTTTATTTATTTAATACGGGAGGGTTGCAAGAAAAAAGCTACTCCTCAAGAGAGGCCACATGCAGTCATGCCTGAGCTCTGCCAAAACACACCAAAAGATTCTGAGGCAGATGAGACTAAAGTTGAATTATTTGGCCTCAACACCAGAAGATATGTCTGGCAGAAATCCACCATCCAAATAACAGCATTCCTACAGTAAAGCATGGATGTGGTAATATCCCGTTATGGGGGTGTTTCTCTGCAGCAGGGACTGGAGCACTTGTCAGGACTTGTCAAATGCAATATTAAAAACAAAATGATGATAATTTTAATAAATAAATGAAAGTATAATAAATAATAAAAATGTGCAGGATGAAGGTGAGACTCTATACCTCGCTGGTCAACAGCACTGTGTCTTCATCCAGGCTCAAAACTGCCTCTGTCTCAATAGCTGCATGTGGCAGGAAACGGCTGCTTGTCTGTGAACACAGAAGGTGGCAGAGAAAAGAGCTGAGTGAGAGAGCACAAGATCTCGCCACAGCTCACAGACATGACTTGACTGTTCTCTCACTTGAATACTCACTTTCCTTCTTCCATCTGTGATGATAAGGGGCACTGGCATAGGCGGCCATTTACTCCGGTGAGGGGGCGGCTTCTCACTGTTCCACAGGATGATGATCTGACAAGAAACCCAAACAAGAGCACACACTATCACAGCATGCACACCAAACTGGTTGATGTGTCTTGTTGGCTTTTCTCAGTGTCCAACTATATTAACACTTAACTGATGTGGATCTGCATTGATATCATTGAACAAAAGGTCATTCCTTAGTGGTGCAACAGGTGCTACTTTATGTTTGTAGAGATTAATATTGTAGAGATAAATACTGACAGTGCAGTACCTGTGAGCAGTATTTTGACTTGGAGACGACCTGAAGGAGCTTCATGATTGGCTGAGACTGGGAGACCAGAGGTGAGGTGGCATGAATTACAGCAGTGAACTCCTGACCTGGGCTGATTCCTACATCAACAGAGGAAAAAGAGTGAGTGTCCTTGCCATTAAGGCACTAATGCATAGGACTACTGTATATACTTGTAGATATTATACTTTGTATAGTGCTCAATGGCACAATGTTTAGAATAGCAAACTACCACGGTGTTATTTTAGTATTATTTATATACTATTATAGTATTCATATTTTGACTTGGCTTTTATTTTTATATTTTCAGTTTTCATTTGAAGTTTTGCTTAAGTTTTAGTCATTTTGTTGTGTGCTTTTTATTCATTTTCATTATTATTTTTTAAACATTTCTAATAAGCTTTATATATATATAAAAAAAGTTATAGTAATTTCAGTAAACATTTCATTTACTTTTCAAGGCAACATTTCTAATTTTCATTCAATTTTATTTATTTAATTTTTAAAATCAATTTTTCAGTTTTTTAATTTAATATTTATGTTTTAATTTAAGTTACCTATTTTTAATAGTTTTAGTTAACAATAACAAACACTGCCACCAAACTACTAATTACATTTTTGCAGTATGCATACTGTTTACAGTCAAATTTTCTATTACTTTTGCCTAAATGTATCCCATAATGCAATACAATCAACCTTACAGTTTGACAAATGAACTGATGAATGAATGACGATTGAATATCACCCATGATTATTAACATCTTTCTTCACTCATTTTATTTATATATCATAAAACGTATTTTACACAAAATATGATAAGTGGATTTTATTCTTTGAATAAAACCTGCAATATATTTAATGAGGTAATGCCACAACAACAAAGAACACAATTGTTTAAAAATATTTTTGTTTTGTTTGTAATGTACATTTTGTGATGATTCATTATTTGTTTTCTTGCTATTCTGTTCAAATTGGTATTCAGGCAATACACACTTAAAAATAAAGGTTCAAAAAGGGGGTTTCGCAGCAATGTCATAGAACCATTTTGGGTTCCCCAAATAACCTTTTTTTTGTAAAGAACATTTTAATAATATAAAGAAACTTTTTTTCCCCCACTATAAAGAACATTTTGTGCAATGGAAAGATTTCATGGAGTTCTTTATGGAACCATAGATGCCAATAATGAACAGTACACCAGTATTCCATTCCAAATAAATATGCATACTACAATCTATATATATATATATATATATATATATATATATATATATATATATATATAAAAT
>NW_015505340.1:1806630-1824692 GCF_001515645.1 Sinocyclocheilus grahami | reverse complement strand
TATATATAACAGACGCTTTTATCCAAAGTATGTGTGTTCCCTGGGAATCGAACCCATGACCTTTTGACTGCTAACGTAATGCTCTACCACTGAGCATTAATATATATATATATATAATATAAATAAAGATCTGGCACAGGCTTACCAAGGTTTAAGTAATAGAAGGGGTAGTGTGCCAGGTGCGTCGAGTACTCGGGCAGAACCAGCAGCCCTCCTGGTAAGGCATTCCACATGAATTTATTTCTGGAGATGTGCGAGTACACTCTGTCCTTTATGATCTGACAGACATCAAGACGGTAGCATTCAATATAACAATCAATCACATCAAATCAAACAGACACATTGAATCCCTCTCAGTTTTAAAGATGATCAGTTTCACCTGCTGGCCAGCAGAGGGCAAACCAAAGCCATACTTCTGTGCAAAATTGACATTCCATTTGCCAATTAACCTAAGGGCAGGGGACTAAGTATGTGCTAATTATGTATGGCATCCTTCACTGGTTTAATTTCCCCTGACAGACCTTCCTCTCTGTCAGACACGCCGCTGTATAAACTACACATCTAAGCTGACCTAGCTCTCACCTCCAGTGTGGTGAGTACAATCTTATCCACGGAGGAGAAGTAGGCCTCCCAGAGCATCTGTGTACGCTGTCTGAGAGCCAGCACCCTGTCAATGCCCACAGCCCGCACCGTAGAAGGTACCTGAGGGAACAAAGTGGCAAAGAATTCACCGGTGAGGTTAATTGGTGTTCCTATAAAAACCTTAGTATCGTTGTTCTACCTGTCACCTCCAGAAACTCTTCAAGACAAAAATATGCAGCACTGACAAACAGTGTTGGGGGTAACGCATTACAAGTAACGTACGTTACGTAATCAGATTACTTTTTTCAAGTAACTAGTAAAGTAACGCATTACTTTTTAATTTACAAGAGAATATCTGAGTTACTTTTTCAAATAAGTAACGCAAGTTACTTTTTTTTCAATTTATTGATTGACAGCTCTCCTGTCCTCATGTTGAGAGAAATCAGAAGATGTTACTGTAGATCTAAAATAAATATGAATATGCATTAATTCATCTCACTCACAAAATTATTTTTTTCTTCATTTTTGATTCAGCATTCCTCAAAATGAATAAAAATAATGCAACTCAGAATATGACGCAAACGTGCAATAATTAAATGTTAAACAAACCAAATATCCTTTAAGTCTTTAATCCCATTCTATTTGCTTCTGACCTTCGATGATCCAGTTCAACCGTACTAATAAGCACAAATTACTCTAGACAAACATTTGTGTGTCTTTTTTTATTGCTGAAGTGTGTTGAAATGTCTTCTGCATTCTACTGTACGGACGTAAATGTACTTTCCCTTCAGCCTGAGGCTTATTCATTTCACTTTTGGTGTGAAAAGGCTTTTATATTTGCCAGAAATAAAAAAAATGTGTTTTAAAAACAAACAAGCAAGCCCTGTCCAGACTTAAAAAGTAACGCAAAAGTAACGTAATGCATTACTTTCCATAAAAAGTAACTACGTAACGTAATTAGTTACTTTTTTTATGGAGTAACGCAATATTGTAATGCATTACTTTAAAAGTAACTTTACCCAACACTGCTGACAAAAGTGTTTTGCAGTGAAATGCTACAGTGCCCACCTTATTTTTCAACGCGGAAGTAAACAATTTTCTGTGAATGTGCGAGACTTCCGATTCATTTGTAAATAAATAATAAAAGGCGAATGACAGTGCAGTAAACGGTAAAAAGTAGTTGCGCTACAAACCAGTGTGTTTAGAATTTCGACAGTGCAATAAAAATAATGGTGCTTTCACACTTGGTTCGATTGCTTGGGCCGAACCCGAGTTCGATTGCTCCCCCCTCCCCCTGCCCCCGCTGGACTGTGTTCACATTAAATTATTTGGGTCCGAACCGTGGTTCGTTTGCGTCATCAAGCCAGCAGCTGTTTACCCCATTGCTTAGCAACGACGGCGCAGGAGAAGACGGCAAAATGCGTAGCGAGGCTCTCTTCAATTTTATATTTATGTTTTTGAACCGTTGGTTTTGTTTCCAAAGCTTCAGTACATAACGGCACTTACGTCTGCCTTACGAATGTACTGCAAATGCTCTAAAAAATGCTGAAGGCGAACAGAAATGAGATATTCAGCTATCTGCTTGCACCGCATCAGTCACGCTCGTCAAGAAAGTGAGTGAAACACACACAAACACACATTTTTATCAAATAATATACACCAAATACACTAAATAATGATATTCAAAAAAGCATCATATGACCCCTTTAATAGCGGTTCACTTCCGTGATTTGGTACGATTCCGTTCACATCAGCAGCGAACCGTACCCCAGACCACCCTTTTTAAGCGGACTCGGGTACGGTTCGCGGGTGCGCACCCGAGTTCGGAAGACAGCGTTCACATCATCCAAACGAACCGAACTCTGACGTCAATCGAACCCGGGTGCACACCAAAAGTGCTAGTGCGAAAGCACCCTTATACTACGGGGCCGTTAAATGCTTGAATCTGATTGGCTGACGAACATTCTGAGGTGTGCAATTATTTTGAGGGAAACGCATGGCGAACGTAGTTCCAGGCAGCTCTCTTGACCGCATTACACTTCGCATAGTTAACTAATAATGGAAATTAGCATACAGTACCTATACAGCACACAGGAATTACTGCAATCACACATGCTCGCACACGCACACTACGGTCACGCAGTTTGCACAAAAAAGTGTTGTCAGCATGCCCTGATGATTTGATCAGTTAGCCTATATAGTGTAGCAACTTAAAGGCTACACATGACATTTCTCACTAGCGAGGTAATAACAGCGCTGTTAATTTCTACATATAATAATACATTTGTAACATTTCAAGTTACAAATGAATAAAAAATATAAATTAATGTTAGCTACCATTAATATATTTTTTTGAAGTCTCACCTAGGCTGCATTTATCTGATACACAGTAAAAACAGTAATATTCAGAAATGTTATTACCATTTTTAAAAAATGTATGAATATCTTAAAATTGTGATTTATTCTTGTAATAGCGAAGCTGAATTTTCAGCAGCCATTACTCCAGTCTTCAGTGTTACATGATCTTTCAGAAATCATTCCAATGTGCTGATTTGGTGCTCAATAATCATTTCTTTTTATTATCAACAGTTATGCTGCTTCATATTTTTGTGAAAACTGTGTTAAATTTTTTTCTGGATTCTTTGATGTTCAAAGAAACAGCATATATATATATATATATATATATATATATATATATAAACATTAACCAAAATTAACGAATGCTCTAAAATGTCCGTTGTTGGTTCATGACACCTAATACTTTAATGTTAACAAATCGAACCTTAATGAAAAGTTAATACAAATATTCATGTCACACAGCAGCAGGAATAGGTAAACTGCAATGGTGAAAGTCACAAAATCTAAGAACGCACACTTTCCCTCATACATTCATGTGAAATCTTCATAATAAAAAAGTGTTTGTGCATATGTTTTTTCAACTACCAACGTATATTTTAATTAGTGGCGTCTTCCATCCTTATGTTCCCTTCTCAGGAAAATGACATTCGAGTACTTCACAGGAAGGGTTGTTACCTGTAGTAACAGTCTCTCGTCGCCCTCGATGACTGCCTGGTTCCACTGGATGGCATCAGAGAAGGGTAACTCCCAGCCATTACTGAGTAACACCGGGATACAAGCGGCCTGTGAGGGATACAACCACAAGAGACAGACAGTGGCTTAGACTATAATTAACATCAGCACAATCAATTCATCGAATAAAAAATAAACACACACACAAGAAAACAGACCAAGTTCACTCCAAATGCACTGAAATATAGACAGTGCATCTGATTTTTCCCTTTAGGCAAGGTTATGAGATATATAGCGTGTGATGAAAAGGCTGTTTGGATGTTTAAGAAGTCTCAGAGGGGCCTGTGGATGACTCATTGCTCCCATCCAGCATTTTTATCAAGCTGCCAGACAGATGTGTTAATTACCCCATCTCCCTCGCCCCGAATAGGAGGGTGAGGTAGTAGAGGAACAGGGGTCCATGATTTATTGAAGTGGAGTTGCTCGCCTTCCCTCTTGTCTCAGAGGGGCCTGTGGATGACTTATTGCTCCCATCCAGCATTTTTATCAAACACACAATGCCAGACAGATGTGTTAATTACCCCATCTCCCTCGCCCCGAATAGGAGGGTGAGGTAGTAGAGGAACAGGGGTCCATGATTTATTGAAGTGGAGTTGCTCGCCTTCCCTCTTGTTTACTATTCCATCTTGATGTTGCTCTACTTTTCCTCCCAGACTCGTTGTTTGCCTTTTTTCTTCTTCTTTTCGCCATTCAGCTCGTATTCTGGTCTACAGTGAGATTTTTAATTAAATCACAAGAGAGTGCAATCCTAAGAACGGGCCAAGATCAAACACACCCCCTCTAGCTGTGTGCAGCCATGCTTTCATCCTAAACAGCGTTAGAGGACACATGGGCGGACGGCAACAAATTGCTTCAGGTGACTGATTGCTACCTTGGCCTACTAAGCCCACAGAGACCCAGGAGCTGGCCTTTGTTTCATGCTCTGGGATGATAGCTCTTGGGCCGCCCGACTACCACAGATCCTTCTTGGCACTGATCTATTCCGTGGTTGCTTGCACAGCCATTTTTCTGCAAGGAGTGTGTCGAGGAATCAGCACCACAGAGTGGTTGCGAGATTAGAGAGAAAGAAAGCAGGATCTGGATGATAGGGGTCGGAGGATGTTCTTGAGCAGTGGTTCTCATGCTGTGGTGTGTGGACTTTTGCAGTACTAATTTACAGTACTAAAATGTTTTATTTAAATCGCTGTAGTTATGATCCATATACATTTGTAAAACAGATTGTACTGACATTAATTGGACGAGTAACATCTGAAGCCACAGTAAAATTCACACCTGTGACACATTGTTTTTTTATTTAATTGCCATGTTGAAACCATTAACAGTTTACAATTAGGATGATTAACTATATTACTTTGTATTTATTCTGATAATTATAAATAATTAATTTAATTTATTTATTTATTTAAACACCTGTAACTATATTTTATTCTATTTTACAATTTAATTCGATTTTAATTGCCAAGTTGCTTGGAAACCATAAATTACCTACAATTAGAATAATTAACTATATTAATTGGTGTTCAATCTGATCAATATTAATAATAAATGTAACTTAACACACCTGTGACTACATTTTATTTTAATAGTTTAATTGTATTTTAATTGCCACGTTACTTGGAAACCTTAAGTAGCCTACAATTAGGATAATTAACTATATTAATTTGTGTTTATTTTGGTAACTATTAATAAAAAAGTAAATAATAAATAATCATATTATTAAAAACACCATTTAATTTTAACATTATTTTTTTATTTTATTTCCATTTTAAGTCTATCCATAATGTATGCTAGAAAAATTCCAAGCACAAGACAGACTAGACAGCATTCCAAAAACTACAGTATATATAATATTAATGTTTTGAAATGGACTGAAAAGTTTACATATCAGCGTGTGAATTTGCAATGACATACTTTCTAAATTAGTTTTTTTTTAGATGCTGTTCTATAGCATCTCTCCACAGATCTGCAAAAGGGCCAGTCAAGGGATTGATGAGACAGCAGCATGATTTATCTTAATTACAAGGATATGGATATTAATCAAAAGATGGTATTATGTCACTCACACAGTCCGTAGGCTTGCGCCCAGAGATGTCAATGTACCCACTGCTGAAAAAATTAAAAGGAACATTGTGACTATATGCAGGAGTGTAACAGGGCCGTAATGGTCCGCCACCTTTGATTGGAAAATGTTTAGTGTCGGCCACCTCTGAAATCCCAATTTTACCCCCGGCTAGGTGCTACTTGGCCTGAAATGTTTGAGAACCTCTGTTCTAGAATTTTCAGCAGTACTAGTAATTGCCAGTTCTTTCTGTGGCTTTGGCTGCCTCCAAAGAAAAGAGATCTATGGAACTCAGACAGGGGCTTATATGGAAAAGCACAGAGGGAGAAAAAGACAGAGGAGTAGAGCGAGGGACTGCCCAGGAATCAGTGTGAGGGCCGAGCTGGCTGCCAAACCCACCGTTCTGTGGATTTATCCATTCAGCACAGCTCGGCAGAGTCGAAGCGAGGGCACCCTCGTGAGCTTCCGGCCCTTTCACACACACCACCAGGACGCCAAGAATATATGCGCCAGGGAAGTTTTTCCACTCGGCGGCTAATGTGCTGTTTATCTGGGAGACTCCGAAACCTGACTGTTTTCATAAACTGCCAAACCTTTCTTGCATCTCTAAAAGGCTTGTTGAAGCATACTTGGTTGTATTCAGTTTTCAGGTCAATTCATAGTTTTCAGTCATGTGACTGGCTCGAAGACCCGGCGGGCAAAACATTCATAGAACTGCAGCACAAGCCTGTACATTTTCTATCTGTTCCAATCCAAAAATATTTAGATCACCTCTCAAAAGAATAAAACAAAGTGAACATAATGCAAATTTTGCCCATTTGCAATCCATATAAAGCACCCGCCGCAATATCTCAATCACTAAAAACAGTGGTACATTCTAAAACATTTAATGTGAAAACACTTAAAGTGCCTTTAAAACAGTGATATTAAAAGATCAAGTTCAGTACACACCTTATTGATGATGCATGCATTATGCATGCAAGCAAATGAGCCCGGAATATGAACGCAGTGCGCTAAATGGTTAAGCGTTTTCTTTATAATGGTTTTCTATGGGAAAACATTTAATATTAAACCTTGCGCATTGCGTTTATATTCTGGGTTCATCTGGTTGCCTGTACAAAGTATGCATAATCAATAAGGTGTATACTGAATTTGGCCTTTAAATATCACTTACTACTTAATGCAAACCTAGTTAAAAATAACTGGCGGTCAGTGGCGGAAAGCCTTGTTTTGCCCTCCATGTGGGCGTTCCTGTAAGGGTGTGACGTCACGTGAAAACTATGAATTGAAAAATGTTTTACCTGCAAAGACTCCAGGAAACGGAATGACCCCAAGCGCCGACCGCGGGGAACAAGACAGAAGGTGGAGTTGTGGAGCAGCTCTTGATAGTCAAATCTATGAAGGAAAATGGAAATAAATAAAATTAGGTTAAAAAATGGCAACTGCAGAGTCATGACCTATTGCTCAGGATTTACTACAGAACACAGATTTTACATGAACTGATCCAAAAAATAACAAAGTAGAGAAACACTACCGTTCAGAAGTTTAGGGTCGGTGAGATTTATTATGATTTTTTTTTATGTTTTAGAAGTATTTTATGCTCACCAAGGCTGCATTTATTTGATCAAAAATACAGTAAAAACAGTAATGGAATATTGAAATATTATTCAAATTTAAAACATATATATTTGAAGAAACATTTTGCTTATATTTGTGTAAATCTTTTTCAGGATTCTTTGATATAAAATATAAAGTTTTAAAGAACAGCATTTATTTGAAATAGAAATCTTTTGTAACAAACCTAATCTTTACTGTCACTTTTGATCAATTTAATGCATCCCTGATTATTAAAAATGATTACAGACCCCAAACTTTTAATGATAGTTAAAGGCAGTTAGTAAATATGCTCTATTGATCTGTGGTGGTCATATATAAGCAATAAGAGTTTGAACCTGACTTTTTTCCCCCTAATCTAGTTCCTACATCATTTCCTGTTTCTTTTCTCTCTGTGCTATCAATAAAGTGTCAAAGAAGCCGAAAGTAAAATGAAAAAAACATTAAGGAAACCCATTACCCAGTACAAAGAACAACCGTTCAAATGCTGTTTAAAGAGAGGCTTTTTGAGAGCCACACTGGCACTACTCAAAACGCAGCCATGATAGAAGGGTGTTTTGATCCAAGCAGCAAGCCCATCATCTTTGCCTCAAGCTGTTGTCCCTGGCAACCATTTATGGTTTCTTAGAATACGCTGAATCCAGAAGCTTTGTGTGATTGCCACCGCTGGATGATAAGTGAGGGTGAAGGTGGGAAAAAACTGCAGTTGACCCAAAGTGTTAATGAGAATGGAAACTAGGTATTGTACTACAGATCTGATCCCAGATAGATGTTCTGTCAGCACAGCAAGTGCTGAGCTGCATCTGCCCTGAACAAAAAACATTTTATTGATGCGGCCTGGCATATTCAATATTAAAGGGGGTCATATGATGCGATTTCAAATTTTCCTTTCTCTTTGGAGTGTTACAAGCTCTTGGTGCATAAAGAAGATCTGTAAAGTTGCAAAGACTAAAGTCTCAAATCCAAAGAGATATTCTTTATAAAAGTTAACACCTACCTAAAACGGCTCGTTCTAACACGCCCCCACATATCTACGACGCTATGTGGGAAGATTTGCATAACGGTGCCCAAATGTTCACGCAAAGAAAGAAGGCGTAACTATTATTCTCGCTGTAGTATTGTTGTTGCCGCCGCCATGTCGTGAAGGCGCTGTGTGTTTCGTTGTGAAAGCAAAACTACTTTGTGTGGCCTTCCAAAAGAGGACGATATCGCTTCGTCATGCCTGGAGCTGATCCTTGCTGATTGCTGAGGAAATACTTCAACTTTGCACTGTGGATCGCCGAATCCGCTTTCACCGTGGACGAATGGAGTCCAGCCCGGCGCAATGCAACGCAACGCGTAAAAAGACAGTATAAGTCATTATAATCCATAATTATGTCCCCACTGGATGCAACGAATGCCTCGTTTATAATCGCTCCGGCCTGACAGGGCATCATAACAGTATGGTAAGGGGCGTAACATTTCCGTCTCACGCTTGAAGTATTCGGCTAATCATAACGCACTGGATAGCTGGCCAATCACAGCACACCTTGCTTTTTCAGACCGATGAGCTTTGTAAAAATCGACGCGTTTCAGAAAGGCGGGGCATAGAGGAGAAACAATAATGTACAGTATGTGTAAAATAATGTTTTTTTAATCTTAAACCGCATAAACACATTTCATTACACCAAATACACAAAATAATGTTATATGACCCCTTTAATTTTCTGCTGAAAGTCACAGTGAAGGTGAAAATAAAATAAACATTATAATGTAAACTATCCCTCAATGGCTATGAAAGTAACTTTAGACATCATTGTCAGTAGTGTTACTGTTAAATCTAAAATGACAAAAAAAATTGTTTTTGGTAATTGAAATAAAGCTGAGATAAAATATAATTATTAGATGAAAAATTTAGTAGAAATTTAAAAAAAATAGTAATAAAAATGACAAAAGCACATCACAGAATTGCTTAAACTAAAATTAAACTGAAAATATAAAAATAAAAACTATAACTATAGCAGTATATAAATAATACTAAAATAACAATTGTGAGAGAAAATTCCATGCAGGTACAGCACTCCTAAAATTTGTGGTTAGTTCTTGAGAAGCTGTTTATATCAATCTCCAGCTTGTATATTCTCCTTGTCAACATCTCTGCCATGTCAATGAACTTCTCATTGACACATAAAAATGTTTTGCTTCTGGTTAGAACTGTGTGTGTGCTTCTTACTGGATATCATTTGAGCTTCCATTTTACTGTAAGACCCCTCATTTTGCTTGGCTCCAGGTCATCCATGTGTGGGTAGAACCGTTACAACGCTGAAAGAACCCAATGTTCCCCATCAGCCCAGCAGAACAAGTCCACGCCACACCTCCAACGAGAGTGTAAACACGCTTGTATGAAAGCATCCATATTTCCATTTAGCAGGAGGTGTGTTTATTTACTGGAGAGCCAGTGGAATAAACACTGCTACCATATATCTTTCTGTCTTGGCACCCCTCTCAAAGCACTCTGAGAATTAAGAGCCAATCCACCATCTCTCTTTGCCTTGCCTTTCAATTTTAGATTTTTCAACATGCATAATCTTTGAACATCCAAACAGAGTGCATGTATTAAATTCCTGCATAGAAACTTTTTTTCTGCAAGTTTTTCTGGACTTTTTTATTTTTATTTTGTGATAATGGCTGACTGATCGTACATCCTGCTTAATGCATTGCACCAAAAAAATACATAAATGTACATTAAATATTAATTTGAGTTTAAATGATGTTATGCATGCAGAAAAAGAGCACAGAGTGATATGAGAGGCATGAAACATTTGCATGTCAACAGTGAATTATACAGTTCATCTGTGATTATACAAAATATATCTGTAGTATATATATATATATAATATTTTACAAAAATACAAAATTCAGATTGATCTACAATGTAACCATAATGCATAAATAAAATCATTATTATTTTTTTTAGGGTTACATTTTAGGTCAATCTGAATTGAGCACTAACCAGCATAAACTAGCCTGAAAATGTGCACTAATGTAAGCAGATCTGTTCAGCAGAGAATATTCTGATACAGTCAGGGAGTGTAATGGCTGGTTGTATACCCTGCAATCATCAGAGCTCTTTATGCACTCGGCTGCTGTAAGAGGCTGGATTGTTAGGAGATGCTCTAATCTGCTCTTCTGTTTACTACCTGTTAAGAGAACCGCTGTTTATTAGCTAATACATCAGTCATCTCTGAGTGTCTGTGATGAAGAAAAACGAGGCAGGGCTGGTTTATATGCACAGTGTGTTTTATAATGACGCATGTGGTTGTGAGCAGTAACTTTGGCCCACTGCCGTCCCCCAGTGTGTTATTCCTCTGTCTGCTCTAGTGTATTTTAATGAAGCCATTTACTCACAAATAGTGGAACAAATAAATCATTTAACAGTGTTTTGTCTCCAAGAGCTAATAAACGGCATTATTGTGCATTTACCGGCACATGCATGGAACACGGCCAGTTCTGCTGGGATATCTGTGTGTATGAGTCATGACTCACTAAAGTGGTCATGAGCCAACAAAAATGACATATAATGAAATATATCTCAAATCTGTACCGTTGTCATGTAGGAATGTGTGTGTATGCTCAGGGTTTTAATGCACCGTCTAGTCACAGTCATAGATTACATTTCAGTCTGCTCCTCACACAAAGCTGTCCCGTGACTTTAGAAGCTTTGAATATAGTACATGAGTCATACAGACTAATTTTAACACATTTTTTGGTTCATTTTAGAGCTCAAAAGCAACTCTCCCCGTTCATTATATGGAAGAGCAGTCAGGACAGGAAGAAAGAAGAAAAAAAGTCTCACAGGTTTAGAACGTTATGAAGGTGAGTACATGATGAAAAAAGAAACAAAAAAAAAAGAACTAAGAAAAATTTAAGTAAATGATCAATCAAAACATATTTGAACAAAATAGAAAAAATTTACAAATATTTCACTCATAAAGACATTTATTTAATTCCTAAAGAAATCAGTGTTTATGAACAAATCAGTTGAGTGAATGATTCATTGCTTCACTCAACGCTGCATCCAAATATGCATACGTCCCTACTATAGTAGGCAAAAAACAATATGTGAAAAAGTATTTCTGAATTCTCAGTATTCATAAAAAAGTTGGTACATACACGCATTTATACAATATAGAACATACTTTATTAATGGTTCTTATTCAAATATAGTACCTACACAGTATGTGACGCAGCTATAAAAATGGTAAAAAAAAATGTGTTAATGAACCTTTCTTTTGAACAAATTGACAAAGTGAATGATTCAATGACTTGCTATTAAGGACAGTCAACTTTTTCGTTCCTCAATATATCAGCACTTTTGTTTGAATCTGTTCATTGAACAATTCAAATGGCTTACTCATAAAGATGGTCAGTTGTCGCCACCTACTGGCGTAACAGTGTAACTTGCAGAAAGATTCACTAAAAAACTAAACTAACCCCTGCCACTGTTTTATCATTAACAGAAAAACAACAACAAAAAAATAAATTTCCAGCGGGGTGTTTGAGTCTGGTGTATGTGTGTTTGGGTTCCCCTGCTAAGTAAACTCAGGGCCATGCTACACTGAGTTAAGAATAGATAGCTGCAGGTGTTATCTCTGTTCATATATGGCAGACACTGGAAAAGTGTGTGAAATATTTAAGATGGAATATGGAGGAAATCCCTCTCTCTCTCTCTCTCTTTCTCCTCTGGCTTCACACCTCTATTTCGCTACTTATTTCCCGTTTCAGGTTGCTACTTCCTGTCAGGTTAGCTAGTGCCAGTAGCTCTTTCTGCTATTGAGAGGAGCACTGAGGGGGCAGCTGTTGTGCTGTCTGTGTATCAGAGCTGCTAAACATTCCCCGGCTGCTCAGCTGTCATCAATGGCTGTGGGCCGGAGGCCTCTGTGTGTGTGTGTGTGTGTGTGAGAGAACTAGTGTGTAAATGAGTGTGGGTGAAAGAGAGGCTGTTTGTGCTGAAAGTGGTGAGTGTGAAAGATAGTATTCATATTGGTGAATGCTGATGATTTGAACTTGTATCTATGCACTGTATACCCAGTATGTATTTATTACGACTGGCAAAGTTCATTTATGAGGTTCATGAAATTTAATGCAATTTTTCAATGTTAAAAGAACTTGTATTCCAGTGCAATATGCAGAAGCAACTATACAGTAAGTCATTTGTTGAGGTCTGTAAGATTTCTTTTGAGAGAAATTAATAGTTTTATTCAGCAAGGATGCATTAAATTGATCCAAAGTGACAGAAGAGCGATTTATAATGTTAGAAAACATGTGCTTCACATAACTGTAATGTGCTTCACATAACTGCTGTTGTTTTGAACTTTCTTACATTAAAGAATCCCAACAAAAATATACCACGATTTCCACAAAAATATAAGCACTTGAGCACCAAATAAATTACATTTAAAAATAGAAAATAGAAAACAATTAAATTATAATACTATTGCTGTATTATTTTATGTTTGATCAAATAAATGCAGCTTTGGTGAGCATAAGAGACTTCTTAAAACACATACATTTTGGTGATGCCAACCTTTTGAATGATAGTTTATATATATATATATATATATGATCACCAGGATTGATGTGTTTTAAGACGTCTCTAATTTCACATTTTTTCTTGCTTTTATAATATATTTAAAAGCAAGAAAACAAATATAAAAGCGAATAGTGAAAAGAAAAAGCTTCCCATATCTATCCAAGTCTTTCACCGCAAATTCATCTGTCACTTGGTAGAAGCAAATCAAATCAGACAGATGGTAAACTAGACAGGTTGTGTAACATCCCTCTTATTCTCAAAAAGCAATTGTATTTTACAAGGTAAAAGACAATATGACCGTGACTGCATGAAAGATGGTGGTTAAGGACTGTATTGGGTCGCCACTTGATATCCAATATAAAATATGGGTCCTGAAGCAAACCCAGTTGATGTAAAGGACGGACTCATACACCTTGCCTTAGGCTCTGTTTCTATACTGCAGTTATTGAGGCTTATAAAGCACTGATGCAGAGACTAGACAGATTGAAGCTGCTTCACTCACACACACTCGCGCACAGATGGGGTGTGTCCTGTCGTCTTTGACAGACAGCCACCAGTGGACCGCTGATCTTCATCTCTCATCCTTGCAGAGGGACAAAGGTCATGTGTAAATCACTCTCTCACTTCCTCTATCTCCCTCTGTCTCTCACTATCACACAAACCCTCTGTTCTTCTCTTGCTGTCTGCAGGATTAGATATTTAATCTGGTTTGTACTGGCCGTGTGTATGTATCGGCATACAATGCAGCTCAGGGCAAAACCATTCAATTATAATGTTCTGTTGGACAGAGAGAGAGAGAGAGAGAGAGAGAGAGAGAGAAAAAATTAAGGGACATTTTAGATCTCTATTCAAATTTTAAATTTACACTAATCTACATGTAATAAGTCCAAGAACATATGTAGGACATTTAAATATCAACAAGCTATTATTCTGACAAGAGCTGTTATTTTCACATCACGTAACATGAAATTAAGTTCAGTAAAATTAAACAGCAGACCATTTCACTGTGATATTCTTTTCAGGCTCTATACGCATTATACGACTATAGGCTAAAGCATGATTACACAGCAGACTGAAATAACGTCACATACCCACAACAGAAATGTATAGGGAACGAGGGAGTGTCTCTAAAGGTTATTTCTAGCCCTGGAGTCAGACAATCTGTTATTATCAGCTTTTAATGTATTGTGAACCATTGTGAGCCAAATCTTACTCATTTTACGTCAGCTTACTGAGAGAGAGAGAGAGAGAGAGAGAGAGAGAGAGAGAGTTAGCAGCACAGTGATTGCTACAGTATGAGGGACAGCGAGTGGTCTGGCTTTTGTCTCTTTCTCTGACCAAGCTCTTTTGCTATTGCTTGTTTTTATTCAGTTGTTAATATAATTTTAATATAATAAACAACATAAAAAGGGGTTTTCTGATCTCAGCTTGTTTAAGTGTTGGTCAAGATGGTGTTCAGCTGAACTCTGAACTTTCAGCTGAAAATTTCTTTATTAGCATAACAGTCTAGCCAAACCAATTTGGCCTGAATGGGAGACCCTACGGAAGTTCTAAGCGGCCATGCATTCTTTTTTTTTTCCTTCGACCAGACCATACTGTATATATTTAATTTGTCTTCCATTATTTTCCCTAATTTAAGTACATTGTTTTGCACCATTTTCTTGGTACACGACTAAGCTGGAAATGCTTTGGCAATACAAATATACAATAATTTGGCATGTCAATAAAGCATATTAACCATAGAGACCAAGAGAGGGACAGAGCAGAGAGTGAGATTGAGAGAGAAAATTTGCATATTGCACACTGAATTTTCCCTTCCCAATTGTTATAAAATTACATTTATTTAAATTAATTATATATTCTAGCTTTTACAAAGTGCCATGTAATACTTGATTCTGATTGGTCAGCTGCATCATTCAGTGGTTAAATATTTCTAAATATTAACTATATGAACATATACAGTTATACATATACCCATATCAACACTGTATAAACCTACATAGCTGTGCTTGTGTTCTGTTTTCTATGTGGTATGTATATACAGTAATAAAATAATTTAATCACAAAACCATTATCACAAAATAAATCCCTTCATGGCGATACAAAAAATGTGCCATGTCAATCGGAACACATGCACGGAGCTCTCTTGTAACATGCTGGTGATTTGAATCAGGTGTGTTAAATAAGAGAAACATGCAGAATATGCAGAGCGGTGGTACGCGAGGACTGGAATTGAGAACCACTGCTCTAGGAGATCATGGGATGCTGTGTGACCCACACATCAAATTACAGATTAAAATGCAAGAAGATGATGCAGCAACCATTCAAAAGTAGCCGTGTATGTTGATAAATTCATTGAGATAACTGGGAATGCTAACAGTTTTTGGTGCAAGTAACCTTGATTGACATTATAATGACTTGAATGCCATTATAAATTATGTTTAGTGTTGTCCACAACCTCTGTAGTCCCACTTAACCACAGCATTTTCAAGATATGTAAAAGTTTAAAAATACACAAGTTGGGTATTTCTGATGTATTTTATGTAGTAGAATAAATAATGAAAATGCTTTGTGGGAAAAAAAACGTGAAACGTTTTGTTTTAAACAACATATTTAAGGCATGTAACTAAAAACCCATTTAAATAAAACATTGACTTCAGGAGGAGGGAACTGGAAGTGCAAATGCTAACTCGTTTCCTGGTTTTAGGACTCATTCCTGCAGCACTCTATTGTTTCACCAATCACCAATCTTTTACCATTACCATTCTTCTCCAGGTTGCCAGGTCTGTGGTTTGATCCTGTGGTTTGAGGGTTTTACATCTCACACAGATTAAATAGAATAGAAGAAAATTTGACCAACAACAACCAGTCTGAAAGTCAAAACATTTATAATGGACTGTTTTTGATAGAAACTGACAGACCAACTGTAGTTAATATTACAGTGAATTTACAAGTGAAATAGGCCTAAATATGAATTAAAAGCTGTATATGAAGAGTTTGGTTCCAAAACGCAATAAACGGCATTTAAAAAAAATGTGAGTTTCTGCCAAAATCAGTATTGTATCTGGTCGGTATTGAAAATAAAATGTTAAATTTTACAAAAAATGCGATATCCGCCGAGTTATTCTGTCATGTTTTCTCCCTTTCTTTCCAAACCGCGACAAAAGCCAGTCTCCCTTCTCTGCAGAATGCGATATATCCGCTCAACCAAACAACCATTCAAAAGTAGCCGTGTATGTTGATAAATTCATTGAGATAACTGGGAATGCTAACAGTTTTTGGTGCAAGTAACCTTGATTGACATTATAATGACTTGAATGCCATTATAAATTATGTTTAGTGTTGTCCACAACCTCTGTAGTCCCACTTAACCACAGCATTTTCAAGATATGTAAAAGCTTAAAAATACACAAGTTGGGTATTTCTGATGTATTTTATGTAGTAGAATAAATAATGAAAATGCTTTGGGGGAAAAAAAACGTGAAACGTTTTGTTTTAAACAACATATTTAAGGCATGTAACTAAAAACCCATTTGAATAAAACATTGACTTCAGGAGGAGGGAACTGGAAGTGCAAATGTTAACTCGTTTCCTGGTTTTAGGACTCATTCCTGCAGCACTCTATTGTTTCACCAATCACCAATCTTTTACCATTACCATTCTTCTCCAGGTTGCCAGGTCTGTGGTTTGATCCTGTGGTTTGAGGGTTTTACATCTCACACAGATTAAATAGAATAGAAGAAAATTTGACCAACAACAACCAGTCTGAAAGTCAAAACATTTATAATGGACTCTGTTTTTGATAGAAACTGACAGACCAACTGTAGTTAATATTACAGTGAATTTACAAGTGAAACAGGCCTAAATATGAATTAAAAGCTGTATATGAAGAGTTTGGTTCCAAAACGCAATAAACGGCATTTAAAAAAAATGTGAGTTTCTGCCAAAATCAGTATTGTATCTGGTCGGTATTGAAAATAAAATGTTAAATTTTACAAAAAATGCGATATCCGCCGAGTTATTCTGTCATGTTTTCTCCCTTTCTTTCCATGCAGTCTTCCATTCATCCCCCTCATGGGAAGAGGATATCGGAATTTGATGGTGATGGTGTTTAATGCTCGGTAATCTATATAGGGCCTCAAGCCTCCGTCCTTCTTGGCCACGAAGAAGAAGTTTGATGCAGCAGGGGAGTTAGATGGACGGATGTAACCTTGACCCAGCGCCTCCTTGATGTAGTCCTCCATGGCCTTCTGTTCAGGAAGCGACAGTGAATAGATTTTTCCCCGAGGCACTGGCTCACCCGGAATGAGATCTATGGCACAGTCCCATGGCCGATGTGGTGGTAAGCGGGAGGCTTGTTTTGGGCAAAACACGTCGTGGAAGGGGGCATAGCAGGCTGGAATATCTATGGATTGCTTCTCTAGGGGACTTTCAATGGAGGTTGAATTCACGGGAAGGACCTCCATGGGTTTCTTGGCTGGTGATGGAGTCACGGGGGAGCAGACTGGAAAGCAATCCTTGCCCCACTTCAAAACTTCTCCCGTCCTCCAGGACAGAATGGGATTGTGCTTTACCAACCACGGGCGCCCTAAGATGATGTCTGCAGTAGACCCTTCCAGAACCAGAAGATGAATGTCTTCCGTATGAAGTTGCCCCAGCCGAAGAGTGATGGGGCCCACACGATATCATACATGTCGGTGACATAGTGGTTTCCCAGTTATCGATTGGACCTGGTAGACAGTTTCAGTGGCGGTAGCTTGTAACTTGAGCTGGCGGCAGAGGTTTCTGGAGATTAAGTTTCCTGCTGACCCGGAGTCGATAAGGGCCGATACTGAAATAGAAACATCAGAGGCAGTAAGCATTACACAGAATCCCACTCACCACAGGACGTGGAGACATGCCAAGATCAGATGCCCCTGAGCTCCACAGTACAAACAGAGACCCAGGGTCAGCCTTCTCTGCCGCTCAGCGGACGATAATCGATGCTTCTCCACGATCATGGGTTCTGGTGCTGGTTCTGGAGGGTAACCGGACTCTGGTCGGCGGAGGGAGGAGGTTGTGGCGGGGACTGGTGTTGCTGCTAAACAGGACTGCATGCGGTTTGAACAACAGACAGGCAATTGAATGAATTTTTCCAATCCAAAT
>NW_015505340.1:1762153-1805762 GCF_001515645.1 Sinocyclocheilus grahami | reverse complement strand
TAACGGGGCTGGCCTGAGTCCAGATCGTTTCCGCCCATCGCAATGCAGGTTCTGTTAGCAGGGAGATAATGAAGGCAATTTTAGAAGTGTCTTAGAAGGATATGAGTGCGGTTGCATTTCAAAAGTGAGGTTACACTGGAGGGCATTTTGGAACCAAACTCTTCATATATTTACATATTTATATTACCCAAGCAACTCCTACAGCATGCCTCAGTCGTACTTTGTAAATAATAAAATATGTCTTTCAGTGACATCTCTGCCTATGTCAGGCTTGATATTTTTTCAAAGGTTGTGAATGTAATGTTTTTAAAAACATTTTAAATGGTAATGCTGCTATTTATATTATACAGTAGGCCTACACATAAAAGCACATTTGAAATGGCATAATAGGGAATCTGTGTTTATTAGTATTGTTGGCCTGGAATGGGGCTGGTTTTGGCCTAGTTTTGATTGGTGATAGTGCTGCCTTTGTCACACTGACCTGGCAATGCTGCTTTCCTCCCTGATGTGCACACGATTATGTGTTTGTATGACGTTCAGTGTTTTTGCTCTGCTTATATAAAACCACAGGGCTCAGTCTAGCACTGTTCTGCTATTTTTCCTGGATCTGGACCTGACATCTCAATATGAAGTCCAGTGTTTATCTCTGCTAGCTTTACATTAGTCATCTCTCTCTCTCAATTACTGTGAGATTTGAATGAAGATCTTAAGGTCTGTAAGCTGGACTGATACAACCCTCTACCACCTGATCCTATTACACGCACACACACACAAATTCTTGATATACAGTATGGAATGTAAACCACCATAATTAAAATTATACATAGTGACATATTTCTGAGCTAAATCTCTTTTTTTGATGTAAAATATTCAGCAGACAAACACACATGGTGTGTGTTTATTACTTTATTATGATAAATAAAGCTTTTATGCCAGTGCATAGTTCAGTGTTTTTGCTCTGCTTATATAAAACCACAGGGCTCAGTCTAGCACTGTTCTGCTATTTTTCCTGGATCTGGACCTGACATCTCAATATGAAGTCCAGTGTTTATCTCTGCTAGCTTTACATTAGTCATCTCTCTCTCTCAATTACTGTGGGATTTGAATGAAGATCTTAAGGTCTGTAAGCTGGACTGATACAACCCTCTACCACCTGATCCTATTACACGCACACACACACAAATTCTTGATATACAGTATGGAATGTAAACCACCATAATTAAAATTATACATAGTGACATATTTCTGAGCTAAATCTCTTTTTTTGATGTAAAATATTCAGCAGACAAACACACATGGTGTGTGTTTATTACTTTATTATGATAAATAAAGCTTTTATGCCAGTGCATGCATGGATTCTTTACATTCCTGTTTTAACTGGTGAAGCATACATCTAGCAAAACCAAAGTCATGGGTTTGATTCTGGTTACTGATATAAATTTGCAGAACTGCAAAAAAAATTCTTTTTATGCATTTTTCGGTGTTGTTTTCCTGTAAAATATACCTACAGTAAAAATAAAATAAAAACAATTATTTATGGTTTGTCTTAAAATAAAAATACATAAATAAACCATGAACAAGTCTCAATATCTTTGTTGCTTTTTAAGTAAATTTATTTTGTTTTATGGATGTTTCAATATTTTTACTTGACAACAAGACCAAGATGATTTTTTTTAAATGTGTTTTGTGAGATAAAAGAGTCTGTCAAATCTCTAAAAATAATAGATGCAAAGGAAAGTGAAATGAAGACAGATGCAAAAGGCCTGTTACTCAAAGACACAGAGGGACGAAAAAGAGGAACATTTGGGAGAAAATAAACAGACAGAGAGAGGAGTTTGAGAACATCTCAGTTCTTCCTGGTTCGCTGTTGAATTATTTATTGTAAATTTACACATCAATGACCATCTATCTGTCTCTAGCGCCCTCTTTTTCTATATTTCTCTTTTTTCACAAATATATTGATGTTGATTCTTAAATCTTATTCTGAGGGGGTGAATATGCACTTGAGATTTATGTTACTCTGTGTTTGTGTTTTTATGGCTGTGAGAGTGTGTAAGAGAGTCTGCTGTGTGCACAGAGAGAGACTATGAGCATATATGTATTGTAATTGTACACATAGTGTGTATGTGTGTCCGTTTGCCATCAAAAGAACGGCAAATAACAAAGCTAGACAAACTGTTCCTTTCATCCTTCAGCTTTGGGCTGGCTGAGCTGTGCACTCCATTAAAAACCACTTACCCCTTAAAACCTTGCAGCGTGCAATGCAAAATAAACACGTTTTCTCTCATTACATTAGTGCAGGATTCACTTTATTCCCTGATAATACGCCAGTTAATCCTGCTTTCATTCTTTCAAACACTTAAAATACTTATTTAACTGTTTTTGAGCTTAAACAAATAGTGTTTTGAACTTTAGCAGCTGCGCTAACATCAGAACTCCACTCCCATACACAGGTGGAAGTAGAACAGAGGGAAAAATCAAACCTTTCTTCGTTTTCCCTCCCTCTTGATGTACTGTTTTTCTGACTGAGTCTGCTTGTGTTTTCTCTTGAATTATGGCGATCTTTGACGTCTCTATTGCATGTGGGGACAATGTTTGAAAATCCTACATAATGCAGTGCACATTCTTTCATTATAGATTTTAAGGCACTAAGGTCTATTAATAGGGTACAAAATAGAAACCATATATTATATTATATTATATCACACACACACACACACACACACACATACACATACACACATATATATATATAAACAGAGGGAAAAATCAAACCTTTCTTCGTTTTCCCTCCCTCTTGATGTACTGTTTTTCTGACTGAGTCTGCTTGTGTTTTCTCTTGAATTATGGCGATCTTTGACGTCTCTATTGCATGTGGGGACAATGTTTGAAAATCCTACATAATGCAGTGCACATTCTTTCATTATAGATTTTAAGGCACTAAGGTCTATTAATAGGGTACAAAATAGAAACCATATATTCATTATATTATATTATATCACACACACACACACACACACATACACATACACACATATATATATATAAAACTAATATAAATAAATAAATAAACAAATGTATTATTTATTATAAATATTAACTAAATATATATATATAAATAATGATTTATGCTTAAAATAAAATATTTTATTTTAGGTATAAACCATAAATTAACTGAGAATCAGAGAGACAGAAGGAAGGAGATCAGGGAGAGGAAGAGATGTGTGGTTGAAGGATAAATACGTTTCATCTGTCACAGCTGACATAAAGAAGAGGGGGATAAGGTGAGAGAGAGAGAAAGAGAGAGAGAGAGTGGCAGCGAGATTAAATATCCTGTTTTGAACAGATGAACATGTAGAAGAATTTATCACGTTAAACCGGCTGACAGGTAATTCACATTACCACTAAATTTTATAGTCCTGACACATCTACAACCTGTGTGCCTTAACCATCACATGACGTCGTTGTCGCAATGCTACACCTTTACTGGCATCCTCACATTTACACTTACGATTTCACCAAAAACATTTGCCAAATGAAGTAAACTGCTCTTGCAAAAGTGTTAACTGGCGACTAGCATTAAGCTTATGAAATATGTATGCTATCCTCAATAAGATTCCCATTCATTTCTCAGCGGATTATTGAGTTGCCGCTCGAGTAATCACACTGACCCCCGCAGCTCCAAAAATGACTATTATAGTTGAGCTCGGCAGGATACACTCATTTCATTGGTCACATGACACCTTTGTGCTCCTGTAGACTTTGGATCGTGCTTGTGGAAATGTCTCCTACAGGCTAACGGTGATCCATTCCCCACACTCTGGTGGGCTGCTGTGCATGTGTGTGTTGCCTGAGCATGCTGAGAGGTAGATCAAGTGTGTGACACCTGCGTAAACATATTGAACAGATAAATAACTCTTATTAGAGGTCAGGACAAGGATAAGTGTGTGTGCTTATGCGCATGTTTGATGTCATTTATCAGCATGGAGAAAGAACGCAGTGTGATCTCATACCAGGCATCCATCGTGACCGCCATCCGTCAACAGATATTGGCTGTGTGTTTGTACACACACACAAAAACACAGTCTCCAGTAAAAATGTGAAGAATTCTCTTTCATCATATATGACGCAGACAGTGCGTCTGACCTTCTGGCTGGACTCTAATAGAGAGGAGCAGGAGGATATTGTTTATCCAGCTTCTCGGAGTTCCAGAAGCAGCGGCCTGAACCTGCTCACCTTCTGTCCAGCAGAGAGTCTGGGGTCATCAGAGAGGCCGATGATGTCTAGTTCTCAGCGGTAATGGAGATCACAGTGCATTCCAGGGTGCTGAACAGTCTCTGTAACGTCTCCGGCTCTGGACCAAATAGCACCCTTAAACCTTGCGGTTGTAGTGTACTGTTTGCTTTAACATTTAGCTAAATGTATTGCTATTTAAATCTATTTTATTTATTTATTTATTTTTTATTCATTATTTTGAACTTTTAGGTTCATACAGTGAAAACCTGCAGAAATCATGAGATTAACAGATCATCACAGTTATTTTATTCTATTGAAAGCCATTATTTTATGTTTTTATTCACGTAAAATCAATTTTATATAAAATAATATTTTTCAGATAATATTTGACACATTTTGAACGTCTCTTATGGTCACCAATTCTGCATTACTTTGATCAAAATACAGTAAAAACAGTAATATTGTGAATATTATTGCAATTTAAATTAACTTTTCTATTTTTATATATTTTAAAATGTAATTTATTCCTGCAAAGCTGAATTTTCAGCATCATTACTCCAGTCTTCAGTGTCACATGATCGTTCAGAAATCATTCTAATGTGCTGATTTGGTGTATAAGACACATTTCTCATTTTTAGCAATATTAAAAACAGCTGTGCTGTTCGGTATTTTGGTTGAAACCATGATCTATTTTATTTTTCAGGATTCTTTGATGTGTAGAAATAGCATTTATTTGAAACAGAAATATGTTTACATCATAAATGCTTTTACTGTCACTTTTGATCAATTTAATGTGTCCTTGCTGAATAAAAGTATTAATTTCTTTCAGATATACATAAATGGATCATGAAATCGTAAATGCACGTATATAGATGCCTCTATATTTTAGGAAAGAGGATCATCATATTTGTCGAGTTTGTGGCATCAAACAATTCCACATCTGTCCAGCTCTGATACAGTCCCGTCACAGTATGAGTCTCACACACACGCACGCACGCACGCACGCACGCACACACACACACACACACAAACAGACAGAAGGTGTGATAGCTGCAGTTAGTCTCCATCACTTGCTGTTTGTGACGTTGATCGATGCTCACCTCCGCTGCTTGCCTACACTTTGTTTTTCATAAATATGAGGTAAAGTTGCTCTCTCTCTCTGCTATATATATATATATATATATAAACTCCTTTCCAAAACACATACACTAGAGTCCTCCATAGCACTTAAGATGCTGTCTGCTTATCGGAAAGCATCTCCTGGCACAGTGTGCATTACATGCATGCTGTAAATTGCCAACCTGCAACAAGCATATCCAGTCTCTTTCCTTGCCTACTATTCTGTCCGGAGACATGCAGTCTGGCAGTGTTTTCTGTCCATAAGGATACTCCTACCTACACAAGGAGACATATGTCAACATGACATCACAACACTGCCTGTGTCAACACCAAATGTGTTGAGTCAGTGCAGTTCAGGGTATGCCGAGGTGTGAAAACACAAATACATGGACACACAAACAAACAAACAAACAAACCACAAATGCCCTATCATTTTTTTTGCGTGCAGAACACCACAGTGTCTACAAACGCATCTTGAATTAAAATGTTCATAATTTCATAGCTGCCTATTAGGGTTGGGTAAAAACAGAGTTTGTACAACTAATCGCAATCCAAATTAGAGATTAGAGAAAATAGAGATATCGATCTTGATATCAAACTTTAAAATCCCAACATCAATCTTTTACTCGCTCGCTGCTGAAGTCATATTTTATCTGAATTTGCAGTCTGAACCGAATATGTGATAAATATTCAGTGTCCCGTAAAATAATAGGAAGACAACTGCATCAGTAACATAGCACAACAAGTCTGATACGCAAACAATTCTTGTAACTGGTTTTTGTTAGTGAATCAAACATATATGCAGCCAGTGTAGTTTGAATCATTTTTAAACAGATTCTTTTTTTTGGTGAATCAGAAACATTCAGCACAACTAATATAGTCCAATACACAAAATTATAACTTATAAAAATATTTTTTAATGATTAGTTCAGGAAAAAACAACTGAGAATTTGAAAAAAAAAAAACTTTTGAATCTGTCTGGCGAATAAACTCACTGAATCTATCAGAATGGTTACAGTATTAGAAGTTAAAGAAGGTTAGAGCACTTATAATTGTCTGCATATTAAACTGTGAAAGTTAAAAGTATTTTAACTCTAAAAAAATTACACACTTCAGCTTTCATAACCCTTTTTTTCCACACTTTAAAACAACCAGCAGAAAGTCAAAGCAGATCTATTTCAAGTTAGTGATGGATTTCTGAGATCCTATTTGAGGCCTTGTTAAAAAATTGGTCTAAAATGATATTTTTAAAAAGGTTTCATAAATAATGTGTGGCAACTGTGGAGAGAAAAAAATCAGTGTGTGTGTGTGCGTGTGTGTAAGCGAGCTGGCAGGGAGTGACTAAAAGCTCACTGGGGCACATGCCTGTTAGCTGGCTGTTTGTTGACACGTAATTGAAGTTGCAGATGAGTGAGTTGCTATCTCAGCTTACTTACAAACCTACACACACACAAACACAGAGAGCGACTCTCTTCCTCAGTGTCTTCTGTACGCGTGTGTGCACCATTACACACATCATTCACGCTCTTCCGTGCTACTCCAGCCACAATGTGCCAGGCTGCCTTGTTAAGTAGAATGTCCAATTAACTAATATGGAAAGCCATATGGGTCATAATTCGCGTGCTTTTCACCGCCGTATCAATATTAAAACGCCGTTTTCATAACGCCGCCAGGCGTTAAATAAGCGCCGTTAGGCGATAAGTTAACGGCAGACGCCACCACGCGTTAAAATAACGCCACACGCCGACCGACGTTAAGTTAACCTAAAAGCAGACTAACGCCAGCATCAGTTTGTGCATTAGCGAGGCAATGTTTGTGGATAAACCAAGAGTTGCACACTCCAATTCAACAGCCTTCAATTATTCCAAGAAGGAGGGCAGGGGAAGCAAAAAAAGCAGCGAAGCACTTCTGTGAAAAATGACCAACAGCAGGGCTTGTTTATGAGTCTGAGAGCTTGTTTGGAATTGCGTGAAGTTGATCTGAAGCGTAAAGGGAACCTGTCTTTTCAAGGGTCACTATTTGATTAGGGCACTTGAATGAGAAAAATGATATAGAAATACAAAAATTCAAACAAATGCTTATCAAAGGTGCATGTGGTAGTGTAAACAGTAAATAAATGCACATGTGTAGTCATTTGCCACGGTAGTGGAAATTTCAGGAGTGTGTGTGTGTGTGTGTGTGGGGGGGGGGGGGGGGGGGGGGGTGGCACCTCATTATAAGGAGCTAGAGTGGAAGTTTCAGGTTGAATTAGCACGCAGTAATTCACTGGCATGGAAGAAATTCGCTCAATGCCGCCCAACACACTAGAGAGCCGATATGGAGGTGTGTCTAAAATGGGGTAGTCTTCAATATAGTCTATGAATGTTGTCAGTACAATAAAAGTAATTATATTCATACATGATTACAGATCCAAGAAAAATCCTAGCTTTATTTTCAAATGGCCAACGTCTTCATACTGCACAGTGTGAATGAAATAATTTGGGTTTATATAGCTACATTCACAATTTAAGTCAGCAAACTGCATTTGAAATCTGAATTAAATATAGAAATATGTGATTTAATAACTAAAACTGTGACAATAAAGATGAATGAATGGATGATGAATGAATGATCACTCAACTTTGGAATACAGACCACAGAATTTTTGTCTCGTTTTAAAGAATTGGGGAAGTTCTAACCTAATGGTTAGAGAGTCGGACTCGTAACCCAAAGGTTGCGGGTTCAAGTCTCGTACCGGCAGGGATTGTAGGTGGGGGGAGTGAATGTACAGCGCTCTGTCCCACCTTCAATACCATGACTGAGGTGCCCTTGAGCAAGGCACCAAACCCCCAACTGCTCCCTGGGCACTGCAGCAAAAAAAAAAAGGCTGCCCACTGCTCCGGGTGTGTGGTCACTGCTGTGTGTGTGCACTTTGGATGGGATAAATGCAGAGCACTAATTCTGAGTATGGGTCACCATACTTGGCCACATGTCACTTCACTTCAAGAAGTCAATCAGCAGATTATTGAAATGAAAATGTATAAAAGTTATAGAAGTTTAAGTGTACTGCAAAAAATATTTTGGACTCTAAAGTTGCTATAAAAGTAAAGTCATATGTCTAAATGAATTATGTTTCAAATTTGAAGTTTATATTACAATATATCTTTTCACTATACCAAAAATGGCCATTACATTTTTTAATGAATTTTTCTGTTACAAATTTATACATTTCTATCACAGTATTACTTCTATCATGAAATAACCACCAAATATGAAACTTTGAGACTCAGATCTTTCCAACAATATGTGACCCTGGACCACAAAACCAGTCTTAAGTCGCTGGGGTATATTTGTAGCAATAGCCAAAAATACATTGTATGGGTCAAAATTATAGATTTTTCTTTTATGCCAAAAATCATTAGGATATTAAATAAAGATCATGTTCCATGAAGATATTTTGTAAATTTCCTACTGTAAATATATTAAAACTTAATTTTTAATTAATAATATGCATTGCTAAGAACTTCATTTGAACAACTTTAAAGGCAATTTTCTCAATATTTAGATTTTTTTGCACCCTCAGATTCCAGATTTTCAAATAGTTGTATCTCGACCAAATATTGTCTCATCCTAATAAACCATACATCAATGGAAAGCTTATTTATTCAGCTTTCAGCTATAAATCTCAATTGATAATTTTTGAAAAATTGACCCTTATGACTGATTTTGTGGTCCAGGGTCACATATGTGTTTTGTTAAGATTAGAAAAGGTTTTGATTAAAAAATATTGTAGTAAATTCTGTAATATGAAACTAATTTATGCTGATCACTAAAATGTGTGATAGGTAAAAAGGGCAATAAAAAAACCCCATCTAAACATTGTCCAGTAATCAGAAAGAGCAAATCACAGGCATTTGTACTTCAGCTGGTGCCCAGATTTTCACACGGGGAGCAGTGTGTGTGCATGTGTGAGGCTCACAGGGTTATCAGATCTATAGATTCACTGGCATCCTCAGGGCCACTGTGGTGGAGATGAATGAATATAGATTGCATGTACCAACGGAAGAGAGAGAGAGAGAGGGTGCCAGGCCTCCATTACAAACCTGTGTGTGTGTGCGCGTGTGTGTTTTCCAGGAACAGCTTTGGCCTTTGTGACCCTGGCCTTGCAAGCAGTGATACGGGCAATGGGGGCAGATGCTACAGAAAAGAGGCCCTTAATGCAGTTACTGGAGTGGAGACAACTCACTCACTGCACCTGATCGCATTACTGACGAGAGAAAGAGAGAGAGAGAGAGAGAGAGAGAGAGGCTTTTACACAGGATGAGACTCAGTCAGAGATATTTAAACAATAGGAGACAGGAAATGCAGAAGTGTGACGCAGGTTGAGGTATTCAGAGATATTTTGAGAGGGCTGAAAGAGAAAGATTACGAAAAAGCAGAGATCTTTTCCAAAGGTGCACTCCTTACGTGAAGGCTATTCCAAAAGAAAGGCACCATAATTATGCTGCCTCCTCAACACCTTGTTTTGGCCAAATTTGAGTGTGTTGCATGCATTCTACAGAAGGCAATTCTTGAATGCTTTGCAAAGAAAAAAATTAATGCAAGATGGCAAATCTCTTTTTATTACTGAAAAATAGTGAAGTTAAGTGTCATAAAATATTAGTTTTATTTGTTTATTAGGGCTATAGATATATGGAACTACAGAATGATAGATACAGTAGATATACTGATAGATGGATGAATGGATGGATAGATGGACAGACAGACGGATGGATGGATGGATGGATGGACGAACGGACAGCTAGATAGACTGACAGACAGACAGACAGACCGACAGACTGATAGATAGTTAGGGTGGCTGGATAGATAGATGGACCGACGGTCAGACAGACAGACAGATAGATAGATCCATTTTGTATGTGGTAAGCAACACTGTTTCCTATGTTAATCCTTACTTATGAGGTTCCATTTCAGTTAGGATGCTGCATTACAAGGCAGCTTCCCAAGTAAGCAATATGCAGCTAGTAGGTTTTGGAACAGAGCTTATGATGGGGGTTTGGAAACCTGTGAGCATGGGTCAACGCTTATCCGTACCTAGAAAATGAGAACGTGAGATGGTGAACGAGAGCAGGGATGTAAGAGAGAGAGAGAGGCTCTGGTTTCTGCATTCCCAACTCTAGGCGTGTGCCGGGCACTGCCGCCAATGTAGCCGGAGGGGTATGATGGGATAGAGACAGCTGGGGACGAAGAGGACAGCATGCTCACTGGGCTATGCGGGGACACTCTGAGAAAAGACAGGGCGTGTAGTGGTGGTCCCAAAATATCGAAACATAGGATTGGACATGTACAGGATGCATGTCCAATCGCTATGAAATGTCAGTCGGTCAGTTACACATGGAGAGCAGGGGCTGGCAGCCACTGAACAACGACGGCTTGCTTAGGAGAAGAGAAAACAAGGGAGAGACAATAGAGATTGCCGGGGATCAACGTTTATGGAAATTAGGCAAACAACAGCATGCAGTGGGAGAGGGAATTATGTGTTTGGAACGGGCCATGAACCAGAGAGTTACAACACAAAGATGCAGCTTCAAGCTACATGGCGCGCAGTGTTATGTCAGCATTCATCCACATGGAATACTGAATCATTAAAAACTGCCTGTAAATTAGAGTAGACCAGATAGCCAAAAGAAAACATGGTTTTTAAACTGGACTACATGCATGCGCAATATTCACTGTACATCTAACCACTTTAAATATTAAATGAATGAAGAATAAAAACTGGACAATTAACGATAGGTTTAATAGGCCTGCATGGAATCTGCATGTAAAACATTATCACTTTATTTTATCTATGTTTTATGTCAGCTTTTAAAATGTCAACTCTGGCCCATCATTTTATATTGTTAACACCTGATAGTTGCAAATATTTGTAGAAAAATGAGCATTAAATATTTTCTTTCTTATAATAATTTTGTAGTTAAATACATAAAAATTTCCACAGAATTGTTAATAATATTAATAATGTGGAAATTTATTAAACTACATAATTATAAAATCAGTCTTTTAATAATAATAATAATAATAATAATAATATGGAAATGTATCATTAACAACAACATTTAAGTATATTTATTTAAAAACGTATTATTTTGGCTTATTTACAAATACGTTCAACTTCAATAATAATAGTACAGTGCTCTCCACTCTGTTTAATACATTTGATCATATTTCAATTCCTTTTTATAGAATTCCCTACAATCAATGCAGAAAATGTGAAAACAAAATAAAGATTCTGTTCGGACCTATTAATCGTATAGTTACACACAGACATTATTTATAATATTCTAACTATAATAAGATTTACAGGCAGACTGATGTTAAAATTTATCATTTGTATTTTAATATTTGTAAAAAAAATTTAAGTATTAAATGTTCTTTCTTATAATTTAATACATTTCCAGAGAAGTATAATTATTGTTGTTAATACTACTACTACTGCTAGTATTACGAATAATAACAATTATTATTATTTGATAATTTATTAAACTACATAATTATAATTTATCATTAATAAATATAAATAATAATAATTATTATTATAAAAATTAATAATCGTTATAAAAATGTTATATTTATTGAATATATTTAAAATATTTGAACATTTACTTATTATTTACAAATTCTTTCACCCATACTAATAAGAGCGTAGTGTTCTCAGCTCTGTTCAACACGTTTGATCATATTTCAGTTCATTCAACACAATTTCCCCCACAATTGTGGCAGATGTAAAAAAACAAAAGGAGACTCTGTGTGGACTTACTAACGGATAGTTATGCTTACACATTTTGCTATTCAAATCATAGTGAGTTTTACAGGTAGGCCGATTTTGACATTTCTATGCAGTACTTAAAATGAAGTAATCCGGCCCATTCCCCAGGATTATTCAAAAATAATATCTTTAAATCTGTTATATATGGGTTTAGACCACTGTTTCCATGGATACACTGCATACTTGGCGTCTAGACCTTACAGAGATACTTAATCATTAAGCTGTTGTGATAGCACCGCTATCTAACTGCGACAGGTGAGCGGAGACGCAGCGGGGGACATGAACGGAGAGGGAACGCTGCCATTGAGGCCTTTGTCAAGTAAAAGTTCAACGAATTCTCAAATGATTAATTCATAAAGCTGAATACATTCCTCATTTGCCTGGCTGACAGGCTTATCTAGGGCACGTCACGGTGCCTGTGTTTAACACTCTGAGCCTGTCTGTGCACTGACGCTACGGTGGCTCAGATGTAGAAAGCAGGGTTTTGGCTGGATCTAACTTTAGTGATGGCCTGAGCTCAGGTGTGCTTGGACTTCTGCAAATGACCAGCTGTGTCCATATCCTTCATATGCTCTTTGCTACAACAAGTGTACCTAGGCTTAGTCAGGAGTCAAGCTACAGGTCAGTGTGGAGCTCACTTGGCTATTTCCACATAAATGAATGAATGTAAACAATCTTATTTAACAGATTTTTATCTAAGTGGTTAAAAGGTCAAGGATTCCATTCCGAGGCAAACATTCATACTAATTTACATTAAACACATACTGAAGTTCCTTTGCTGCAACAAGTTTACCATAGTGAGGATGCTACTAAAGTTTTAGCTATTTCCCTATAAATTAATGATTGTAAAATATCTTATTCTATAATAATCATCAAAATATCAAAGGCAGAGGTCCGTATTGGAACGGCAAATAATATTAAGTGAGTGAGTGACGTGACATGTGGTCAAGGTTACCCATACTAGGAATTAGTGCTCTGCATTTAACCCATCCTAAGTGCACATACACAGCAGTGAACACACACACACTGTGAACACACACCCGGAGCAGTGGGCAGCCATTTATGCTGCGGCGTCCGGGGAGCAGTTGGGGGTTCGGTGCCTTGCTCAAGGGCACCTCAGTCGTGGTATTGAAGGTGGGAGAGAGCGCTGTACATTCCCTCCCCCCACCTACAATCCCTGCCGGTACGAGACTCGAACCCGCAACCTTTGGGTTACGTTATCGAGAATAATGTCCTTGTTATACAAAATATAATACGGCTTGCTTTTTTGAATATTTATTACTAAATATTCAAAATGTGCAGTATCATGTTTCATAATTAATGTAACAATGTTTTCTGTTTCAGTTTCTACACTCAAAATATTGATAATTCCTATATAATATCAGCCAATTATGGTAATTATTAAAGCAGCATAAGCCACAATCACTGTTGACTGAAGAAAAAAAAAAACTCATCCACCACACTTTAGAATATGGGATCATCTATCTATATATATATATATATATATATATATATATATATAATGTCAATAAAAAACATTTTGAAGGTCACATGCATTTTTATGGTACACAAAAGGGATGATTGCTTTTCCATTCTAAAGTAATCTAATGTCTTCACACAGTCTCCCTGTATCCCTGAAAAATCAATGGAAGCTGCATTCCACTATAGGGGCTACATAATGCAGACTCTCAAAACTAGTCTGTTTATGTTCAGAGTGATTGTAAAAACATGTATTCTGTGTATATTTGTACAATCAGAGGTAAACCAGAGGAAATCGGGGCATTTCATGCCTTAAATATTATGAAGCGGAGAAACAGGGTAAGAGGATGCGGGATGCTTCTTTACATCAGTCTCCTGGAGTTTTCAGCTCATGCTTCCTCAAAAGCTTTCAGCTCCAGCGGAGACAGACAATAACAGATGTGATACGGATGGATTCTCTCAAATCCACCTCTGCAAAGTGAGATAAAGCACAGATTAGAGCCCTAAATTATGAGCTACTATTCATACAGACCATTTAACATGGAGAGCATTTGCCCTTGAGGAGAGAACTTCCCGCTTTTCTGAGTGGAAGCTGACTGGTTGAATGATTTGTTTCAGAAGGCATATAAATAATATTCTATTTCGCCCCTTAAACGGTGTAAACCTAATGACATTTTCCTCTATATACAATGTACATTTTTACGTATGTGACTGATATGTCTCATATTGGTAATGGGTCTTTTGGGAATCAGCATTCTTCTGTGGCCTAATGAATGAGTCCATTGTCTAGCATGCAGTTAAATGTGATATTTTTGACTGCTTGTAAACCCTACATTTCACCAGGTTTTAAAAGATTATATAATAGATGTGGCAGGATGTCTTACACTTTGAATAACTTTGGCTGCCTCCACACCAGGAACATCGATGGAGTCAGATTGACAGTTCGATTGTTGATATGTACAGGTCTACAGCTGCCTACCGGGTGCAGAATTTGATTCCTGTTTGACAGCCCTCAATGTCCTAGTTTAACACAACACCACACATTACAGTATCAACGAGCAACTATGCTTGAAATAGTCTACAGTACATTCTGTGAGATACCAAAATGTGTAGGCGACATCTAATAGAGATGTTCCTGTAGCTCAGTTCATGGAATGAACTGGAGTGCATGTGCTGATAAAATCTTAAAATGAAGAGATATTTGTGTGTGTGTATTTATCTACTTACAGTGGGCATTGAAAATAATCACCTCCTTAAAAATTATCACATTTTGTTGCTTTGCAGCCTGAAATCAAGACGGACACAGTTTTTGTTTTATCCAGCTGTATTTACTCTGTGCAACTTATAACATCCAAGTGAAAGATAAAACACCAACATGTCAGGAAAAAAAATAAAAAAGCACAATCACTGAGTTGAAAAAAAGATCATCCCTCCTAAAAATTACTTGTAAACTCAATCAGGTATAGCTAATCACCTTCTCAATGGCACACAATGCCATTTGACTTTGAACTGTCATCAGCTGTAGTCATTTTGATTAGCTCAGCATGAAAAGAGCTTTCCTGGAGCATTTCAATCCTTGGTAGTGCAACTGAAGCAAACAATCAACTTTGGGTGGCAAGGGACTGTCAAAAGATCTCCGGGATAAAGTTGTGGACAGGCACAAGTCAGGAGATGGATACAAAAAAAATGCAAAGGCTTTATCAATGCCTAGAAGCACAGTCAAGTCTATTATTAATAAGTGGAAGGTATTTGGTACAACACAGACCCTCCCTGGATCAAGATGTCACTCCAAACTGGATGAAAGAGCCAGGAGGAAACTGGTCAGAGAGACAACCAAGAGGCCTACACCAACTCTGAAGCAGTTGCAGGAATTTATGGTAAAGACCGGTCATTGTGTGCATGTGGCAACACATTCTCCACAAATGTGGCTTGTACGGGAGGGTTGCAAGAAAAAAAGCCACTCCTCAAGAAATGCCACATGCAGTCATGCCTGAGCTCTGCCAAAACAAACCTTGAAGATTCTGAGGCAGATGAGACTAAAATTTAATTATTTGGTCTCAACACCAAAAGATTTGTCTGGCAGAAATCCAATTCAGCTCACCATCCAAATAACAGCATTCCTACAGTTACGCATGGAGGTGGTAATATCCTGTTATGGGCGTGTTTCTCTGCAGCAGGGACTGGAGCACTTGTCAGGAGAGAAGGAAAAATGGATTGGAATGAAAATGGAAAATCTGCTTCCCTCTGCCAGGAAGTTGTCAATGGGAAGAAGGTTTACCTTCCAACATGACAGTGACCCAAAGCACACAGAAAAACTGACCACACAGTGGTTAAAGGATAAAAAGATGTCCTTGCATGGTCTAGTCAGAGCCCAGACTTAAACCCCATTGAAAATCTGTGGAATGACTTGTGGGCAAATATTGCAAAGTCTAGATGTGCAAAGTTGGTAGAGACAAATCCCAACAAACTAAAGGCTGTAATTAAAGCAAAAGGTGGTTCAACAAAATACTGACACAAGGGAGTGATCCTTTCTCCAACTCAGTGATTCTGTTTTTTAATTTTTCTTATGACATGTTGGTGTTATATCATTCACTTTGATGTAAATACAGCTAGATAAAACAAAAGTTGCATCTGTCTTCATTTCAGGCTGCAAAGCAACAAAATGTGATAATTTTAAAGGGGGTTATTCTTTTCTATACCTACTGTGTGTGTGTATATATATATTTAAGGTTAAGTGGTCTGATGTAATGTTTTATCAATGAATTCTGGGAATTGTAGGTCATGGCCTTTACCCTTCATGATTTTATCCTGGTTATGAAGAGGAGTGAACATGTTTAGCGCACTGATAAGTGTGCACGTGATGTCGATGTGTCTGAGATGTATGCTGGACTGAAAAAAGTGACCATGCATGAAGAGCAAATTAGCATGCCTCAGTCTGCGCACCAATAAGCAAATGCGTGTGTGTATGTAAAACACTTGGCCTGGATAGATGGGGAAAGGGGGTCAAGGGATTGGTGAGGTAAGGGGGGGGGGGGAGGGGATGGGATGGGGGGTTGGGGTGTAGAATCCCGGTGAGAGAAAAACACAGAACTTGGAAAAAAACAAAAGACAAGAGAGAAAGATGGACTGCCCTCTCCCTCTCTCTTTATTTGTTCTAAATAAACCTAGTTTGTGCTGGCTTGTGCACGAGCCACACAAACCACACTCTTTCTAGGGGTACGATTTCATATCCCCCTAATTACAGTGGGGTGTAGCGTTTCTTACTGGATCCTGCCAACGATTGTACGCAAATACACACACACAAGGTCACGGAACGAATGAGAGGCCGCTGTTAAGGTCCTTATTAAGTTCATTAAGCGCAGTTGTGAACATTTACATTCACTTCCAAGGCGATAATTCACTAAAAATAGTACTATTACGCCTGGAGTGTGTGTTTTCCTTTAGTTGTGTTTTATTTTTAATGGCAGATGTAAAAAGGCAGTGCATTATTCTTCTTTTCTCCTTGAGAATCGAGAATAATGACCTCTTCTGTATGAACGTCTTACACATGGTAGGAGTGTAGTCATGGAGACCTTGTTAGCTATCAAGAAAGGTACCGCATTTTACTATTACACCCTCAGACTCACTCACTCACACACACACACACACACACACACACACATCCAACCACATTCTAATGCTTTCCCAGAAGTCTACGGTCGTATTGAAGAGAGTATAATCAGTATTGCAGTATAATCCTCCGTCTGTGTGTCCCAAAACTGTCCCGAAACAGCTTGCCCTATTTTTCTTCCCACAAGCTCTCTCACTCTTTCTCATTTACATTCCCAGTACAATGCAAGTCCCCCCTCAACCCCCCACCCCCCTTTTTTTAAAGAGCCCTGAAAAGTGAATGAATGTAGGCCATTTGGTTGCAGTAAGTTCCTCTGTCTCATTCCTGAAGCATCCCCAGGTTCATCCCTATCTCTCCACCCTGGGCAAGAGTTCAGTAGGGTGCTCAGTGTGCCTTCAGGTTAATCTGTGGAAGTAGCAGATGCTGGTGATCATTAACCCGAGAGAACCTCCTAAATTCTATTTCTGAGTTTGGCACCTTAGCTTCCTGGCGATACCACAGCAGTGAAATAAGAGAGAGACCCAATTCGCTGTGTCGCTGCTTGTCTTCCCATTTTCCCTCAAGTTTGTGACATTCTGTGTCCAACAGTCTTAAAACTACAACAAAGGGCTGGGCGGTATGAACGGTAGAAATATGTCAACCATTAGCTATATAATTTAAGTATATACAGTACATACACTACTATTTAAAAGTCAATAAGAAATTTGTGAATTAATACTTTTATTCAGGAAGGATGCAATGAATGGGTCTAAAGTGACATTAAAGACATTCATAATAGTACAAAAGGTCTCTGTTTCAGATAAATACTGTTACTTTTGAACTTTTTATTCATCAAAGCATACTGAAAAAATGTATCATGGCTTCCACAAAAACATTAAGAAGCACAACTGTTTTTGACATTGAAAATAATGTTAATAAAAGTTTATTGAGCAGCAAATCAGCATATTATAATGATTTCTGAAGGACCATGTCATACTTAAGAATGATGCAGAAAATTCAGCTTTGCCATCAAACATTTTAAAATATATTAAAATAGAAAACAGCTATTTTGAAATGTAATATAATTGAACAGTATTACAGTTTTTATGGTTTTAAATAAATATAGACTCACCCTAAACTTTTGAATCGGGCACTAGATTAAAAATGATTTTATTTTGTCAATACAGTTCACCATATTAACATAGACTTCAACAGATCTCAGGTGTGCAGCTCAGCACATTCCAGCTCATATTTATTAAGTTAAAAGTTATTTCTCAAATATCACAATGTTAAAGCTGTTTCTGTACTGATTCCAGACTTATCAATTATTTGTTAGCTTTTGGTTCATGTTCATCTAGTTAAAATGAATAATATAAAACAAAAAAGTAAAAAATAAGTTTAATTTTATACATTTAGAAAATAGAACAATTGATAAATTTCTATAAAATAAATAAATATCAAAAAATGACATGAAATCTGTTCATGCTATCCCTTTTATGGTAGAGTATTTATTTAACTAAATGAAAAATTAAAAGACAAGAATACATTTTATGTAACATACAAAACATTTTCAGGTTGAGTTTTCCTGCTAAAATGATCATTATCATAATATATACTGTACTCTTAAACTGCCATGAGATTTTAGTCATACCGCCCACTCCTCCACCAACTCCTCAGCAGTCACAATCCCCCCTGCCAGTGCATACAACACACTTTTCCTGCTTAGACCTCCACGAAGCAAGCCGCCATGTTCATTCCAGAAGAAATAAAGTATTTCATAAATGTTTTTCTTCCTTACATGGATCATGGACCAACTAACACCGATACTGCTAACAAGTTGACGAAGTTTGTTCCTGGGTGGGAGAGCCCCCCAACCCGATCTCATGGAATAAATGAACACATTCATCCAGTGCTGAGTGGAGCTCTGTCCCCACCACAAACCAAAAGCAAACAAGTCTGAAGCACTGTTCAACTGTTTGAGACCATTTCTTCGGTTTCTTCTTGGCCATGTCTGCTCCTTTAAGACCCACAGTGGATTTGATAAACATTCCCTGTGGTAGTTTTGTGGCCCTGTATTAGTTCTCCTCCCTTCCTTTCCCATATTTCTTCTACAGTATCTCTCTACCTAAATCTGTTTAATTCTGTTGGGTCATGCATGCGTTACAAAACAATTTAGAAATGCATAAAAACTGCTTAAAGCTTTATGGTTTAATTCACAGAACAGCTGTACACAATAACTTGAGATATGACTGTACTATTCACCATAAATATACAGTCATTTATTGTTTTTTGTGTCACATGACTCCATTCATATAAGCACAATGGGCCTCACGCATTAAATGTGACCAGAACACATTTCTTAAATATTTGTGTAAATTAATCTTAGCCAAGACCCGTCTTAAAATGTCACTGACTAATCCTGCCTTACTTTTGCTCTTTTCTAATGTAAGTCTATAAAAGGAACTGCATGTTTAGTTTTAGATGCAAACAATACATTTTAGATTCAATTAAAATGTATTTGCAGTTTTTTTTTTAAATATGATAAAATATATCATATAATGGTAAAACAATACCAAGTTGAGAGGATATAAACAGTATTTTTTTCTTTAAATAAATAGTGACATGTAATTTAAAAAAATACAATCATGGAAATCTTCAGTTCATTCATATTTGATGTTCAGTAAAGCTTGTCTGAGTAAGCAACAGCAACCTAGGGAGGCGGGGCTTAGCGAAGGATCACTTGTCGCATTCATTCTGCTCATGTTTTTTGAATAAGCAATGCTGAAAACTAATAGTTACACTAACATCAGCAAGTCAAAGTTTCTTTAATCACATTTATAACGTACAATACCCCATATATGTCATCCTCAAGAGAACACTTGATACATTTTCAGCATTATTCACTCTTGACACTTTGCCGTGTATTACATAAGTCACCCACACCCCACGGTAACTGATAGCTTCTTCTTGTATTTAACACACAGGAACCGGAGTTCATAGCCCAGGGTGTCACTGACAAACTCCATTGAGTCACTGAAACTGAAACTGATCTCATAACGGCCATCATTCCTCTTAAAACCTCATGCCATTAAGTACAGAAACTCCCCGTTGGCTCATTTACATGACTTACCTCTCATACTCCTGGTTGTCATGGTCACACCGTGCATCCTTATGCTTCTCCCAGTCCTTGCCGTGGCGACATGTTGTTAGGGAGATGATGTCCTTGCCATTGTGGATGTGATGCAAAGCATTGCGAGTGTCTGAGCCGATGCCCGTCAAGTAACGTTTACCTTTAAACATCAACAAGTATTTACGCCTTGGCGGGACGGTGTTGCGAACTAACCAGCCCCTCTCTCCACCCTTCCGGGGGTGTTCTTTAGAGAACAAAGGGATGGAAATGTCAAAGCCCGGTCGGAAGTGTTCCGTATTCAGGCTTGCTTTGGCCAGGATGGCCTGGCCTACATTAAAGCCCAAGTCCTCGGTGTAGTTGGGCCAGGTTCCGGAATAAAGGTTGAAGATGACGTGATTTCTCCCGTCGTTCCAGAGCGGGTAACCTCGAATCCGCTCATCCACGTTGGGCACAAACTGTGTCGACAACTGGTCCCTGTCCAGCGTGTCGATGCCCAGCACGAACAGACATGCCTCTCGAGGGTCCGATGTGTAATACCGTGACTCCGTGACTGAAGTGAGGATCTTGCGGTAACTCTCGGACACGCGCTCACCCTTCTCTGGTGGATAGATGTAGACCCGAAAGCCACTCTGCCTTTGACATCGGGCAAAGTCAAAGCAGGTGTCCATCCTGCAGCGACTGTCCTTGTAGATTCCGGCCCATGACTGCCGCCGCTGCCTTGGTGAGTCACCTGAACCCCCACCATTTTGTAGCTCGGCCTGGTCGGCATAACCTGGGAGCAGGTCCCGATCCAACCAGTTGGGCCAGGGCCGTGCCGCCTCCCCCCTCTTGTGGGTGATGAGACCCAGGAGCTGTTCCTGCAAGCCGCCCCAGTAATAGAGCAACAGCCAGCAGCACATGCACAGGCCCAGAAGCACGTACTTCTTGCGTGCCTGCATGAGGCCGTCTCTCTCACCCTCTGTGCTCCAGGGCTGTGCCGGGAGCTTCAGCAGGGGGGAGACGGGATGGACAACAGGGGCCGAAGCTCCAGCATAGCCCCAATGTCCACTTGTCCATCAGCGAAAACCAGAGACACGGATGCGCTCTTTCTCTCCTGTCTCACTGCTTCGGAGTTGTCTGTTCACAGGACGGTAAGCCCATGCGACAGAAGTGTGTGTGCACTCCGCTGTCATCCACTGGAAGTGATGCAGTGCAATTTCTTCTCTCTTGGTAGTCCTTCTCTCTGCATGGCTCAGTGAATCCCCTCTGTGTTACCCTAGCAGAGATATTAACAACACACTTCAGTACACAGCCTTTTGTTCATTCATATCAGCACTAACATGTACACACTATTGTTCTATTCTCAAACACATGAAAACATTAGTGAGCAAGCAATGCATCATGTATGCCAGTGCATTACAGTGTGAAGGGCCATATTTCAGGCATTTTTTAAAAAGTGGTGCATTGTGCTTAAAAAACATGTACATGACTAACAGACAATAAACTCATGTACACTACAATAAAATATTTGTATGTATTTAAGCCAATCAAATAAAGCCTTTGAAAATGATTGGAATCAATCTCCTGACTTGTGCCTGTCCACAACTTTATCCCAGAGATTTTTTGACAGTGCCTTGCCACCCAAAGTTGATTGTTTGCTTCAGTTGCACTACCAAGGACTGAAAGGCTCCAGGAAAGCTCTTTTCATGCTAAATTTCATGAGCTAATCAAAATGATTACAGCTGATCACAGTTGAAAGTCAAATGGCTTTGTGTGCCATTGAGAAGGTGATTAGCTGCATCTGATTGAGATAAGTCATTTTTAGGAGGGGGTGATTCATTTTCCAACTCAGTGATTTTGCGTTTTAATTTTTTTCTGTCATGTTGGTGTTATATCTTTCACTTGGATGTTATAAGTTGCACTGAGTAAATATAGCTGGATAAAACAAAAACTGTGTTCGTCTTCATTTCAGGCTGCAAAGCAACAAAATGTGATTATTTTAAAGGGGGTGATTCTTTTCTATACCCACTGTAAAAGGCCAGTTCACAGTTTGAAAAGGGGAAGTTAACAAAATAACATAGTCCAGTAAGTTTTGCAGAATTTGCACAACATCAAAGTTCTCCATTGGTGCGTTATCAAGTGTCTCATCACGTGCCCAACCCTGGTGGTGGGCACAAAAGACTTTGTGTGCACCGGTATGAAGCCATGCTTGATTTGAAATTGGTGTATTTAGTCTTGTGGTCTGAGTCGGTTCTGCTGTTTTCACACACACACTGGTGCAGTGTTTGGAGTGAACATGCAAAACATGAGCTGGGGAGTGATAGCATCTACCCTCTGCAAGCTCCAGTTGAACGGAGATGAAGGGGGTGAAAAAATAAGGCAGCTTTAAGAAGCCTAACTCGAAAGTGAGAGCTAAGATTGAATCTGATGCCATTTAATCTGAAGGGAGACTGAGGTTCTTTTTGGTTTGTTTGTTTGTTTGCTCTGCCGGGAAGCATGCAACAGTTTTGAAGGGGAGGTGTTTGTCAAGAAAGTGCCCTCCTCTCATCAAAATGTGTACCTGTCTCTGTGTGCGGCATCTCACAGAGAAGGTCAGTGTTTCTACTGCCAGGCAACGCACAAAGACAGCTTTCAGGTCTCACCTGCCTCACTTGTTTTTCTCTTCTCTCGCCTCTTCTCTGCCTCTGCCTTTCTGCTAAATTCCTCTAGAGTTTCTGTCTTATCTCTTTAAGCTGTCTGACCACTGTCTGACCTAGAGCAAACTAAATTAACTAATCTAAAAGAAGAAAACTAATCTTAAAGAATATAAAGGGCCTGTGTGTTGATATGCATGCATGTGTGTGTTGCTTATGGAGATTCCTGTAATATGCATTAATAATGTGTGACAGGTACAGAACGAGGTCAGATGCAGTGTGAATCCCAGTATACTTTTTGTAGTGAAAGTGTGTGATCACGAGTGCTGGCGTTTTTCACGGTAAAGCTCCCCTCACGAAACACTGCAGGCCAAGCACATATTTGTCGGGAAACAGATGCAGAGGATTCCATTACAGGCTGCTCATTATTAATGCATGACTCCCTTAGTTAGGACATTGATTTCCCTTCTTTCCTTTCATTTGGCTTTTGATGCCTCTCAGATGAAGTTAATCTCAATTATCCCTTGAAAATAAACTGCAGTTAAGATTTCCACTAGCATGACGTAAAGGAGCACTCATTCCAAGCCTAACAAGGGATGCCAGAAACAACCTAATGATGAATATTGGACTATGCAAATTTGGATGTGGGTGAACCTGGGTTTTGTCTCCCTCACTCTCTCATCCCTACTATGATCATACGTAAAATGATATTAAATAAATTATATATATACTGGCAGCCTTTTGCATTTATTTAATCAAACATATAGTAAAACATTAATATTGTGAAATGTTATCATAATTTAAAATAACTGTTTTCTATTTTATTAATTTGTAAAAAAAAAAAAAAAAAAAAAAAAAAATATATATATATATATATATGGTTTATTTATTTATTAAAATTCAGCTTTGCCATCACAGGAATAAAATATATTTTTGAATATATTAACAAAGAAAGCAGTTATTTTGAATTGAAATAATATTTCACAATATTACTGTTTTTACTGTATTTTATCAAATAAATGCAGCTTTGGTGAATATTAGTGACATCTTAAAAAATATCATAATTATTTCAAACTTTTGGCTCCAGTGTATATATTTATTCATTATAATTGTGTATTTTATATTGCATAATTTTATTATCAATATTTATCAAACTATTTATGTATATACACACACATATAATACATTTTTGTAATATTTATTTATTATGATTTTTTTCATATTATAATTGTAACATCATAATACTTTTTCATATATACATATTAAAATCTTGTTATACATAAAAAATGTAAATGTCAAAATGATAACTCATATAGAAGCAGATAGCTCAAAAAAATGACCTCTACTTTCTCCCCCATGTCAAAAAAATGACACATGGTGAAACACAAGGCGAAAAACATAGTTAATTAAAATGCAGATGAAAAGAACCATCACAAATTAAAAATAGGAATTGTTACACGGAAAAAAGTATTTTGTCTGTATCAGTAGGATTTTATAATTAAAACACTAACTTTTAACTAAACGTTTTGCAACTATATGCAACTCAAGTTTTTGTCTCCATAGTAATGTTCAAAATAAATGAACATCTTTTTTAATGTAACTGTAAAAATACACTTCCCTTATTTTACATCCGGATTATGTAACCACATTCCAAATCATCAGCTGACAGAAGGTTGGATCGACAGGGAGGAAGTGATCACTAGTTTCAGCCCCACAGGGACGGGTTCTCTCTCTTTCTTACTCTTCCTTGCAGTTTCCTCCTCCTATCACAATTACTTTTTATTTTTCTCATTCATCAATGCTCTTGCTTTCTCTTCACACCACCACTGTAAACCTCTCCCGATCTGTCTTTCTCCACACCGTATATCAAAACGGGGTAGGGCTCCAGAAACAAGCTGGAGGCAGTATAATGAGATCGAGATGTGATGGCACATTGCTCAATCACCATGACAGGAAACAGCTGAATAAGTGAACACAGCTTTCCAAACGTTGAGGGATCTGTCTTCTGGACACTTCATTAGCTTTTTCAGAACAAGTGTTTTCCACTTGTAAAGTCCATGTGCGAAGGGAAAAACTATGCTTGTGTCTTTTGGCAAAGGGTAGTGAGTATGGACAGCAAGCAGGTGGATGTAGCCAAGAGGCAGCAGTTGTAAGCATGTTGAGTTAGTTTCCTGTGTCGTGCCAGTTGCCCAGACTGCTCCGGCCTGAGCCGTTTTCTCACATGACGAGTGTGTGACAGCTGGACATAGAGCTTATTTCCCCTGGCCCATCTCCCTCTATGGACAGTAAATCAGATCCATAATAAAAAGCCAGCTTGAAGAACATTTCCTTACAGGCCCAAATAATATTGTATATGTTAAAATTGTGATTTCTGCACCACCTGCTATTGGACATTGGTCAAACAAACCGAGAGTTCCGCCTCAAACTCACGCCATTGGCTGAACCAATATTGCTGTGTTGGCCTGTTCGGGTTTGTCAAACAAACTATGTATGCAGTTTACATTGCATTTACAGTTTTTTTTGAGAAATCAGCAAAAAAAAGGAAAACTCACAGTTGAGTCTGCATATTAAGCTGAGATATGAGAAAATATTTAAACAAAAACAAAATTACACAAATCATCAACACTATTTTAAAAATAATAACTAATATTATAATATAATGTAGTACACACACACATATAAATATGTACTATATTATATTGTGCATTAAATATTAATATTATAAATATTACGAGCTTAAGAGACCTTTTTAAAAAACCTTACAGACCCCAAACTATTGGACGGTAGTGTATATGGTATGGTATATTTTCATTATATTTACTATTACTATTTATTCTCATTTAGCTTTTTTAAACCAAAGCAATTTACAGTACACTACTTGACTTGAACATCTCCCTGAGGCAATACTTTTTTAGTTACCCTAGTTAATACGTTTCCCTTGCATGATGTTGTTCAAATAATTTGTTTAACACGTCCACATCCTTAACCACAACCACAATTGTATACCAGCACTAGGCCAATGTGATTAGCTAGCAGCTAATATTCAAACACAGAACATGTTTTTCTTACAGCAGATTCTGTGATTTCCTCCACAGCTTAGCTTCAGCTGCCCTGAATTGCAAAGTGTAAAAAAAAATGTTAGCGACAGCTGATGTTGGCGAAATACAAATAGTGTGGTGAGTTGGGTGAGGCGGAGTTAAAATTAAACACGAAACTCTGTCATTACAGGTCAAGAGAGAGCTACAGCGGAGCCGAAGCCAGCGGCCCAACCTAGTTCTGTTGCATGTTTGCGGTGCTGAGACTGACCCATGCTGAGCTTGCGGTCGAGCTTGCTGGGACATCAGTCTGGCTTCAACTCAGATGAGCTTTTGAGAAAACACAGACCCAAATGACTAAAGTCAATGTAATTTCAGAGAAGAGGATGTTTATGAAAAATAAAAAAATCTGACATGTTCTGCAGTAATCCTCACGAAAAGGATGAAGATGAAATATTGAGGGCAAAGAAGTTGTTTTGATTTAATAACCATCTTGTGCTCTCTGGTGCAAAAAAGGTGCATTATAGTTATTAAGATGGCTACATCTTCTTGAACACCCGCTGCTACCCTCATGTTTTTATTTATGGACAACAATAATTACCAGCAGGCTTGATTAATTATGTCTAAACAATATGCTCCTCGCACACATGCCACAAGGGCTAATTATTCTAACAAACAGGATGGGCTGGGACAATTGGAGGATATCAGCAGTAGTCATAACTGTATGAACGTAGCAGCTGAAAATCTCAACGGCTTTAAATGTCATAGACGTAGTAAAAACATGAGCTTTTCGTGCCACAATGCCTGGATATTCATTCCCAAGCCCCTCCTCTCTTTTACCTTCCCCAAATGAAGTTATATACATTTTGTTGTATGACGTCATGGAATGAGTTATGAGAGCCTGTCAAAAGGGCCGAGATTCCTGCCATTTTTCCGTCCCCTCCCGGTTTCCCTGCTCTTTCAACTCCACTGCAGGGGTGGACGCTTCATTCATGTCACATGGCGCTCTCATAATGGCACACAAATCGAATGAAAAATCTATTCAGATTCTAAGGCCAGTTGTACGTGTTAGTTTTCTTCAAAAGCCTCTGTATTGCTCTGCAAGCCTTTCAGATAACTCATCTTGTAAAAACCTATTACTGCTCTGACACAGATGTGATAGCTTTGTTGAATCTTAACCACTTCTTGGTATCCTGGGATCTAATTAAAAAGACAATTACCACGCTCAACATTAAAATGCTGTGATGATCCTGATACACCTGTGATAGCTGAGATGCCTAACTGCAATCACAAGGTCTACATGGGCCTATTGCTGATGATCCATTCTTACATAAAGTAATACAAAAAAATGTAAAAGTAAAAATAATAATAAATGTGTATATATTTCTCACTGAAATACACTTGCATTGCAATGCAATTTTATATACATGCTGACGATCAATTCTTGCATAAAATAATACAAAAAAATCATATAATGTGTATATATTTCTCACTGAAATACACTTGCATTGTCAATGCAATTTTAACTATGAATTTCACATCATTTCATGTAATAATTCAAAATATTCAACTTTTTAAAAAAATATTTAACAGTAGGACTTCTATATTAATCATACTTATTTTGTTTTCATTCAGCACAATTTACATTCATATTTTTGATTTTATATATATATATTGTTTTTAATGTTTTACGTTTATAACTAACCTTTATATAATTTTGCATTTGCGATTTATTTTTATATTTAAATATATTATTTAAAGTTTACATCACTGGATATCCATCATGTCTCATTTGCACGTTTATTCTACTACATTCGCATATTTTTTACATCATATCACGAGTAAAGGTCGGATTGAGTGGGTTACCTGTTATTATCGCGTTGGTCCCTCGTTATGGCTGCATCCTCATCATCATCCGCCGATACTGAACGCTTCCTTCTATTCTCTCTCTGTCAAAAGCTCTGCTTGTTTTCACTAGCACAATATTACGTGATGCAATAACACTCATGCCACTTAGTCCACCCCTGAACCGCACAGAGCACACCTCGGCTATCTTCAAACCCCTCTCTCTCTCCACCTCCTCGCCTCGCCTCTGAAGCGTGTCTCGCTCCTACAACCTGATCGAGTTACAGAGCGACTCGCGGAAGCATACGCGTAACCTCACACCTCCTCCCGCGTGCCCTCCCTCTCTTTAATGATACAGAAGCAGGTTTGGGCAAATATTAATATTCCATTGCGGGCTACAATTAGCCTGAGGCTGGTTTGTTTGAGTTACCGGCTTCCAGACAGTAATAGCTCATCATAAGAGGCGTTCCTCCGCTATAATAATGTGGGTTTCCTACCTTAATTGCGCGTCAGATCGTGTGGATGAATGAGAGGAGACTGCCGCATGTATATGTAGTCATTAAGCACACTGAAACGCCAGCAGCCACGTTAATATTTTAGCGAGCTGGTGGATGAGAGCTGTCGCTGCCTTGTGTATGAAATATGACAAGGAAACAATGGTCGCAGTGCCCTTGGGGTGGGTTGCGCGCGGCCGCATAGTGAAGTTCCCCGGAAATAGCGTGATATTGATTATTACAAAAACATATGCAATCATAAGCTATGAAATTAATAAAAACATAAGGCGATGCAGAGGCACAATGCAACACCGTTATATTCTGTATGACAGCAGCTCACCCTGAACTTCAGCAGACGCTCAGTGGTGCACTCCGCCAATCCCGTTCAATCGCACCCAAATCACAGCGTTCAGAAGCGGATCCTTCCTTCTGTCCCTACTTCTACACACACAGTCTACAGTTGATGCGTATGGATAGCATCCGTCACAGCATCATTTTATGGGGCTACATTGTTCATTTTCTCGCATCCACAACATTCCAGTCGGCCCCGCCCCCGGCGCTCGTGATTGGCTCAGAGACTCGGGGTGCCTTCGCACGAGCTATATTTAAAGTAAACAGGGGCACATCTGGCCAGCGGTGCGCGTCACTGTCGCCGGTGGTCGCGAACTGACGCTGTGCGGTAAACCAGAAAAGACCTTCACGACTTGAAGGTTGACAAACTACTTATCCTAGTTAAAAAAAAAAAAAGAGTTATCATCATACGGTTATGATTAGAGATGGGAATCGTAATCTGAGTTCTATTAATGATTCCTTGAACGGTCTTATTAACGATTCTTTCAGTAGTTTTGCCCGATAAATATTTGGAAAAACGAAATGCATTTCTTATGGCCTCGTCGGGTCTATTGCCAAATTTGAACAGAACATATATCCAATAACAAATCAGAGATGTTTCATTTTTGCAATAAGTTTGTGCTTTTAATAGGCATTTTAGACATAAACGTATAGGCTATATATATATATATATATATATATATATATATATATATATATATACTGTATATGAAATAGATATAAACACTGAATTCATTATTTTTTTAATAAAATACCACTGATTACATAAAATCTCATAATGTCGAGAACTCAAACTGGAGTCGGGAAGGCGTTATGTTTCCTATTCAGTAAAAATAATCTGCTCATCAGATTCATTCATTGGGAAATCGCGCGCTACACTGGTCGCGCTGTAAATTCAGTAGCAGAGTCGCTGAATAGAAGCGTTTGGTCTGCAGCACCTGAAGAACTCACGCTCCAGAACTGAACGGTCAACTGTATTTTTTGGGACCTGTACTAAGAACTCGCGGGTGCAAATAAACTCACGAAAATGTCATTATGTGCAAATATCTGTCGAGCTACTGCCCTCTTGTGGTCAAACTGAGTGCTCACATCACTTTACTCTAGTCCAGTTATGAAATAAACAGAAACGATTTTAAAAAGAATGATAATTTATTCAAATCTTTGACATTATCTTTAACTATTGAGTCAGTAACTTTTCAGGCCACTGTTATCAAAATAGAATATTGCAAATTGTCTTCCAATAACCTTGTGTATTTTTCTGAAGTATTTATTGCATTAAGTAATCTTTACTTTTTAATCACCCTCCAGTAGATTTGATGATTGATCATTGGGCTTTTAGACTGAGAAGGTACACTTTCTCTATCAGTGAATCCAGTCCCCATGATTTGTACTTTTCCCCAAAGGCATCTACAGACTCCAGCAATTCAATGTCACATCCACCTCCTGAAATATGAGACATCGCCATGATTATTGCATAAAACTATTTAGAAATAAAAGTTCTATAATACATAATAAATGATGAAAACATCTAGGTACGAAATAGGTAAGAATGACGTTTCAGAACAGTGACCAAAACTCACCAAATTCATTTTTTACATCCTCTTCCGATACAAAGAACGGTGGACCTGTATGTCAAATGTGGCAAAAAAAAGACACATATGCTTTATAATGACTGATAATAATAATGAATTATTCCATATGTTTTTTCCCCTCTAACATTACCTTTATACAGCTCAGAATTATATTCCACTGTGTCCAGAAGACATCTGCAGTCATTGTTCATTAAGGACATGAGAGTAGCATACTTTGGGGATGAAGAGAGTATGTATTTACATACAATCCCACTTAAATGAATTAATAAATAAAAGGACATAAAATATAGATTTATTTAAAACCTACTTTCTCCTGTCACATGGGTTTATAGCCACCAGCGCTCCTCTATCCCAAATTCCTCCGAACTTTCCTGCAACAGCACTATATATGGACCAAAATGACAGAGAGGCATTTAAATGTGCTTCATGTGACATGTTTTATCATCTAAAATTAGAAAGTATAAAATGTACGTGGAGAACTTGTATAAATCACACTGATAGATGGAGATCTTTCCATCTGCACTCTGAGAACAAGGAAAATGCATCAGTTGAGAGATCATGACACAAAAACATCACGCCGTCTACTTCCATTAAAGAAAGCTAAAGCACTGTGACCATCTCACAGTGGGAGTGTATTACACCGAGGGGTATCCGTCTGTATAAATCAGAGCAAGCCAATAAGACACAGCCAAATGCCATTACAACAATACAAGTGCATCCACCTTATGCCTAACCTCATTTGCTTCCAGTTACTTTTAGCTGTACAAAAACAGTCCGTTATGCATGCATTATATTGCAAACTGGTATTTGTAATAATGTTATTTTAATTCATTATTACAATATTTTTTTAAATAACATTTTTTAACATTCCTGCACTGTTATTGTTCAAGTTATTTACCTACAGCAGCTAATTAATCAGAAGTCTCGCACATTCAAATGGCTTACTTCTGCATTGCAAAATAAGGTGGATAATAACTCAATGTATGATTTATGGGCACTGTAATCTTATAAGGCTAATTTTATCATTGGTTTGTGTCCAGCAAACAATATAGATGACAAATGCGAGCCATTTCAGATACCTTGAAAACCTTTGCTCCAGGAATGGCTGGTACTGGTTCTTCATTAAAAGCAAGATTTTGCTCTGGAAAGAATTGTTTGATTCCTTTTTCGGAAATTTCAACTCCAACAACTGTGTGACCCATATCAGCCAGCCTGAGAACATTTTTTTGGAACATTTCATGGAGGTGCTAGTAAGATTTTTAACATTACTCATTAAACACAGACTTTAGATCTCATACCATTTCATGTCTACAGCTTTTCCGCATAGCGGGAAGAAGAATCGAACCTCCTTTCGTCCGCATATGACTTTGTCCAAGTTGTTTTCCAATAAACTACGAAAAAGGTACAACAATTAGGAAACTGAAACAATTGAAAGCAAGACATTTAAAGTAAAACAGTAAATTGATAACACTGTGTGGTTCCTCTACACATTTACGGATAATTCAAAAGGAACATTATTCATTCATAAGCAATACAAGATGGTGTCTATTTCATGGAGCTACAGTATGATGTGATAAAATGCATGATTCACTGTAGTATAGTATAGAATTTTGCAACATCATTACTGTTATTGAACTGACTCAACAGTGAACTGACTTGAGCTGAATGTTGACACTATTGAATTTTTAGAGCTGCTTTACAGCAGAATTTTAATATGTCTCATATTCAATTTAAGTTTGGATCACTGATTCTGTTATTTTCCTGTTTATTACTGTGAAGCTGCTTTCAAACAATTTAAAGTATTGTATTGTATGTGTGATTACTTGTGCACTTCAGGTCTGTGAAACCCAGTTTTTCCTTCCTGCCACCTGTCTTTCCACTCAGACAAAGCCATCACTCGGTTTGCCTGGGCCGACATCTTCTCTTCTCTTCTCTTCAGGGTAGCAGACAGTTGCTATGCGCAAATAATAAAATACAACTAAGCACATAATTACGCAGAGTTAGTAGAGCAAAATAAAATAAGGAGAAACACATTCCATATCAGTTCTATAGTTGACATCAAATGTTGTGGATCTAATCAAGCTACTGTGGCCCATATTTATGTTATCAGATCATCTGTCAAGTTAAACAAGTTGCATGACATGCACTTATCCTCAAAGAGCATGAATAAATTATGCAAGATAAAGAAAATACCATCAAGACTATATGGAATAGAACACTTCTACTGGTGTTTCTGCATTTAAAAATGTTTAATATTCATATTCAGTTAATGTGTTAATAATGTTGCATTCTGTTGGGCGCACACACACACACACACACACACACACACACACACACACACACTTACTTTATTAATATTATTATTAAAAACTAAATACATTTTCCCAGCACACAATTCCTTAATTAAGCCGTTAGAAAAGAATGCAAATTAAGCACCAAGCCTCTCAAACAAGTCTTCAAAAAGTAGTCTGGTTTTTCAGCACCTGATCAACTTGCATAATCACAATGACAATGCATATATCATCTTTGAATTGTTACTCTCTCTTCATGCTAAAACTGTCACAATATCAATACATTTATCCTCTGACTCATAACAACGGACTATTACTGGCCCATTACAGAGAGAACTTTTATGTAGTTCTGTTTTATTGTGCTATGTTGGTTTTATTATTGTTTTGTATAGCAGTTTGGGCAACACTCGTTGCAGCAGCGATGTGCTTTATAAGAAAACACTCGAACTCAAACTCTAAACTCAATAAAAACATAAATGTTAAACAAACAAATAACTTTCTTTCACTTTTAAGGCAGTGCACAATACAATTCACCGGTCTTTAAAAAAAGCTCTGGGCATGTTCAGCTAAAATAGGTGCATCTACATGTAATACGAATCTGCAGCAGTCACTGTAAATGTTTGATAAGATTTCAGATCTGTTACCTCACTTTTCCAATTCAGTGACCACCCGAATAGCAGCATCTCACATCATAGTCTTTGCTCACAAGCATCGATTTCATAACAGGAAGAATTTGTACGTAGTGGGCGTGGCTTCTCATACAACGCTAGTACTGGCGCATATCGGGAGCATCCTTTGGTTACTGGATGTCGCTAGCGTGCCGTGGACGCTCCCAGTTCCGGAGTTTACAGCACTAGTACAGTGAATATATTTTGAGTGAGCTTTGGCAAAACCACTGACTGAAACGGCAGGAAAACATGCTCATGTGTTCGAGACTGTTCTAGAAAACCACTGCAGTACTATGAATCTGAACAGACCGACAGTGACTGAACAAGCAGCCGTCTGCAGTGGTTTGATTATGTGAAAACATTAGACATTTAAACATTAAACATAACATTTATTTTATTGCTAAAAAATTATATTATTAAAAAATTATTATAGTTATGATGTTTGTGGATCAAACTGTTCCTAACCGGCTTTAAAACATATGATGAATAAAACTTTATTTAAGAAATTTCTAAATTTCAGAAGTTATTTTATTGTTGTGCATTTGGAAATGGATCGTCACTATGCATAATTAGGCTTATTATTTTACTTTTTAGTATTTTTATTATTAAAAAAATGCAGATATAATTGTTGCAAGTGTATACCGGTCAAATAGATAAATCTGAATATAATTTATATTAACTTATTATTTTATTATTATTATTATTGTAAATAGCCATTAATATGGTCAAGAGAGAAAAATAAGGTCTTACAGATTTCCCCCTAATAATTGCATGACAGGTAATGATGCCTTCCTCTGAATGTTTGGACTGAAATGACAAAACAAACAGCTTGGAGTTCATAAGGTAAAAAAAACTGACATTGGTGCCATGTCCTGTTAACTGATGTTTAAGTGTGATGTTTTTTTTTTTAAAGTCTGTCACTATTTGGTTTGGTTTGGTTTTGAGTGTGTGTGTGTGTGTGTGTGTTTGTATGTGTTTTTCTATCCCGGTGGGGACTTAAACCTGAATGCACGCTGACTCATGGGGACTCGTGTCACCGTGGGGATTTAAATTGAGTTCCCCATGGGGAAACAAGCTTATAAATCATACAGAATGAGTATTTTTGAGAATGTAAAAATGCAGAAGGTTTTCTGTGAGGGGTAGGTTTAGGTGTAGGGCTACAGAATATAGATACGGTTTGTACCGTATAAAAACTATTACGCCTATAGAGAGTCCCCACAAGGATAGTAAATCAGACAAGTGTGTGTGTGTTTATATATTTATTAATTTTAACCTTTTTTTTCTGAAATCAGCAAATTAGGTTTTGTTTGTTTACAGTTTCAATGCCAAGAAAGAAGTGAAAGAGAATTAATAAACAAGAACATCTACCAAGAGCAGTTCAGGAAGCAACTGGAGAAGTGGCAAAAGCACTCTGTTTTCTAACGTTAGCTCATATGGTTGGCTGACATCAGGAAATAATTATGGCTTAATAACTTCTCTCTCCTGGCATGGTGGTCATTATGCAGGACTTTGATGTATTATTCTGAGCAATTGATTTACTCAGTTTCATTTTTCAAAGAAATACTGTGAGACCCACTCAATTGGATGCCTTCAAGACCTCAATAAAATGCTAACAAAAGGAATGTGTAACAATTCAGGATGTTAAATGTAGGTCTGTATACTTTGGTACATAATGAAATCAATATGAGCCATGAAAAATTGACTTTTTCCCATAACCAGGATGATTAATATACATTTAATGTGTTGCAGCGACAGCAGTATGTTTGCTACAGGAGAACTGCATGCTTCCCATTCCTCTACGTTTTATATCTCTGCTAAAGTAAGTTTTTAAATTTTTATTCTATTTTATTTTACTATGTATTTAATTTTTTAATACTATTTGAGGATGACTTTTATATTTTCATACTATTTACTGTTCATTTTTACTTGTATTTACTGATTTCTTCCTATTTATTGTCTAATATATTTACTTAAGTTATATTAAAAGTTAATTTAAAGCAATTTTTTAGTTGCAGTTACATTAGTGCAGCTCTATGATTCTAAATATTTTTTTGCCAAATTATTCACAGCAGCAAAGAGCTGGATCGGTTTCTTGCCAATCTCCTGCTCTACTTTTCTTGCTACTTTGAGAAAAAAGCTCTGGAGGAAAGACCAAAATCTCTCATGGGGTGAGTTTGAGCCGGGCATGAATTAAGTCATATGAAAATGCATGAAATTATTAAAGTAGCAGTGCTTAATTACTAAAATGGCACAATTAAGATTTGTATGTAACCTATTCAACAACCTAACACAGCTTTTAATCGAATTAATCTGTGACGATTGCATTAACAGCATGTCATTCTTACCCTTCCCGCTCTTTCAGAGAGGACATGAGAGGCAGATGACTGGAGAAATGTGTGCTAATGTGAAGCTGGCACAAAAGCAGCTTGCCCTCTGTCACTTCAGGCTGTTGCTGGGGATAGATCTGCCTCAACAGCACCATATGGCTTTTGACAGGTCAGAACAGCTATTGATACCATACCTGCGAGAACAATTATGTGTGTTTCTGCTGCTTTAATGAACAATGTGATGGATGAGAGCATGTTTCAGGAAATAATAAGCCTGATTTATGTCTGCAGGATCAAGGCGTCATCTACTCACCGTGACAGAACTATATGTGGTTTGTGCAAACCATTTGACTAATACCATATGTGATTCATGAAATATGTAAAACTTAAATTATGTACCCAAACATTTAGAGGTCTTTGAACATTATGTATTTGAATATTAGTCGCCACCACCTGCTGTTCCAAGAGTTTCATATATGGTTCCCATGATGACATTAGTGTGTGTTTTTGTCTTCCTCAGTGTCTCTACCTCTGTGTCACACATATATAAATGTTTTGAGACACATTTATACTAAATTAAATAAAAAAATGCTCTGTTATTTTACGCATATATTAATGTAGAGGTTTTAGAAGTCTTACTTCTTTGTGATGTGTTGCTAGTAACATGATAAACGTCTGTGTGCAAGCAACTTCAAGTGAAGATTTAACTTTCAAGCCCGTCTTCTCTTTCATACTCTCCCTCTCGGTCTCCTGACCTTTAACCCAGGAAGTCAAACCGGCGCCCGGCCATGAACAAAATCATAACCCAGCATTCCCCTCTGATGGCCTCTCTGCTGCCTACTCCACCAGAAGAGGCCTGTCACCTGTTTGGGAGCTTCAGACGTCTTAAAGTGTCCTCAACTTAACACTTTGATTCAGAGGCTCTGATGGAGTGGCTTACAGAAGAGCTAAAGTCACTTAGTTAATACTTAATCATGTTTTGGTTATATTATTTGCAATTACTAAAAACCATAGTATGTGTCTATTTCACTATTGTTTCTAATAGCCTCTGTTGCCTGATTGTACTTTCTTTTGCCTTTAGTTTTGGAATTCTTGGAAAGCCTTTGAGTCAATTCAGCTCAATGACACTGAAGCCTCAGGGAGGCCAGAGTGAAGAGGAGATTGAGGACGAGGAAGATGACAACGAAACTACCTTTCAGTGTTTGTGTGTTTTACAACATGCACATTTCTTTCAACTATTATTTGTTGCCCTGGTTATTGTCCACTGTGTTTTGCATGATGGTTATTGACTAGAATCATATTTAATATTGAAAAATAACAATACCTGTCACTAGGTGGCACTTTCGATGTTGTTATTCAGTTCAGTCCTCATGGAAATGAATAATTGAAAAAAATAATCATCAGATATATTAAACTAAGAAAGCCAAGTATGCAAATTTGGGTAAATAAAATGCATTACATTACTTTTGTATCAACTATTAGACAAATGGTTTAATAATTGTATAGTATCATTATAAGCATTGGATAGCTGTTGATATATGTGTAAGAGTTTATTAAGGGCACAAAGAAGGCCCCATGGGTTCTGGCAGAAGAGGCTTTACAATCACCTTAACTGGCGGGGTAATCTAGGATGCCACTGATAATAATCTGGGACTGTAAAGCAAGACGAGGGAGGCGTGCATGTGTTTGTGTGCAGGGAGGTTAATTGGTTACCTTTGGCAGTTCTCAAAATCAGGAAGCAAGAGTACAATTATTCCAAAGCAATTTACTGCTTCATAATTCCTTTCAAATGCATGGTATTGTTAGCAGGCTTAATTTTGTTTCGTAGTTGTCGTCAGTAAATGAAAATCATGACCACTCAGTGAAGGTTACGAAATGAAAAACAGGATTATTCGCCATGATATTGTTTACAACTACGTGCAACGCATTTGTCCATTAGGGGGAGACATTGCATTGACAATTCATTTAGTGAGTTCTAGCAGGTACTCTTAATAGTGCCACTAATATACAATTGTTGAACGTACACCCCTAAAAATACACTTAAAAAGAATTTGGCACAGTTTCACGGTTCAGTGAGTCAGTGAGTTGTCGACTCAGCTCCGAGAACAGCTCGGAACAATTCATTCCGTTTAAATAGGTGGAAAACTGGTTTAACCTGTTCACTGAAAAAAAAACCCGTCTCATTCTAAATCAAATACATCATAATACTCATACAGTAGCCTACATTTCATACACCACGGTAGCTCAAAATGCTTTACATAATTGAATGAATTTTAAGTAATTGGAAATGTACTAATACATAACTTTCTATTTAGCATAGTATTTAGAAAAATAGCATGTCATACAAGCATTATGGTTTAGTACTTAAATCTGACATGACTTAAAACAAAAGTTGTCGTCTCCTCTCTTTCGCGCGCTCGCTCTCTCCGGCCAAGCGCATATGGTCGGGCTATCTGTCAATCATTGCTCAAGCTCTCCTTCTGTTTGACCCGTATTTTCCTCTCAGTCCTGCGGGTGGCTCGACAGTAGAGCACCACTTCAGACATATGGCCGAGAGACCTCACGTTAAATTCACCTTTGCGAGACGAGTACAGCTGTGAAAAGACTTGGCGAAACACACCGAAAACGACCTATTTTAGTGTGAAAAAGTGTGCGGAGGAATAAGCAGACAAAAAAGCAACACGAAGCCGGTGGGATTTGAGTCCTGTGAGAGAGCGAGATTGGAGCGCGAGCGAGAGAGAGGGAAGAGTTTCTCCAAAAGTGGAAACAGACACGGGGACGGTATTTTCCGTTTTTACAAGCGAAGACTAAGGAATTATGAGGAACGTTTGGATGATATTAGCCCTCGGCTTGACAGCCTTTCTTTCCGGGGAAAGGGTGAGTTTCAACCGAGAACAATAAGCGGTTTGCTGGGGGGTAGTGATTCTAAACTCAAGCAGCCATCCGGCCACGTTATAAAGTAACCAGTCAAACACTGTTTACTTACTGGACTGATTCATACTTTACCATGTGTCAATGATAATTAATACTTTAGATATGTATCGCGTCATATATATCAAGTATCAGTTAATCGTTAATCACAGCAGTGTTTTTCAATTCAGCTTGGCATTGTTGTTTTACATACACTAAGTATTAATACACACAAAATGGTGTGTGTGTGTGTGTGTGTGTGTGTGTGTGTGTGTGTGTGTGTGTTTGTGTTTGTGTTTGTTTATTTTTAAATATTTATAACTAGAATATATTGAAGAAAACATTAAGCGCAAGGCATTAATAAACGTTAGGAGTACTGCACAAATATACACATTGTCTAGGGTTTTCTGCACAGATGTGTTGTGCAAAGCAGATGGATGACTGAAATACTCGCGTTTGTGTTACTGACATTTTTGGAAAATGTGGAATGCAGCTTGATCGTTTTTTAAAGTATGTCACTCTTGTACTGTGAATTTTATGGCAGAGAACGATATAGTGTTGTCTCAACCTCATCAGAGTCACGGACTCTTATAAAACTACTATAAATTCGGCCATAAAACCACTAACTTGGTTGTGGAGACATTTCTGGACAGGTACAAATGAAGTGAGGAATGCAGAAACAACTGCTGGTTTCGGTTTGATATTTTAGGTGAAGTTGGGCTACATAAATGTAAGTGACTGCAGTGGGAACAACCAGCAGCATTTGTAAATGTGCATTGCCTTCTTGACAACTGTTAGTGAGCTGAACTTCAAGACTGGACCACAAACCTATGCTTTCAGACCAATAGAACCCATTTTGTCCATAACACTTCTGTTTAAAGTCAAAATGTGGCCGACTTCTCCATAAACCCCCTGCTTAAAGTGACCAGGTGCCTCTTAGAGCAGCTTAACATGCAGGAGCTGTAAGTCAGACACTAACTCTCTCTTGGCCACACTTTGCTCGGTTTGCTGGAGTGTGAACGCATGCAGTGGTTGATTGTTTTGCATAGGCTTTCTCTTAAAAGGCACTGTTACTCCTTGGAATTGAAGACAGAGATGGAAAATGTATGTTCTGGAGCATTGCAAGTGTAATTCATTAACCTTACACAGGGATTTGCTTGCATTTCTGCATGCCTGCCTAATAAGCCAGTTGCTAGTATTTTTTTGATGAAATGCCAAGGGATTGGCACCTGTGCTTTGTAATTCCATGGTTGACTGGCATGCTGGTTTGTACTGTCTCCTCCCAATGATTAGGATCTCATTCACTCACTTTGGCCTAGAGGCGTGAAGGCAGCATCAATTTCAATGAGACCCAGCATAGCATATAGATTTTCTATACCAGCATCATGTACACAGAACAATTAAACTTATCTGGCTTGAAACCTCCAGGATGATCCATGTGTTTGCCAGTGAGCACGACTGTCCTCTTCCCTTATAAACAAAAATAAATGGTTTGCCTGCGGATATGACCTAAAAATGTTTTTATTTAGTCTCTTTTTGTGCCTCTCTTGACCTCTGCTTTCTCTGAAATTGTATGCTACGGACCTGTCACAGTTTGGTGTGTTGTTTGCAGCCAGATGTTCGACCGTGTAATTTGCATGATGTTTTGGTGGGAAGTGTGAACATTGCTTTCGAAATGGAGATGCTATGCAAGGTCACTGCACTCATTGCCTATGACAGATCTCAAGGAAATATTTTTCATGCAACAACGTTTTTTTTTTTGTTTAGAAATAAATTGGGGGCAGAAATAAAATGATGCGTGAGCCACATAAATAGTTTTTAATTAAAAATTGTTCTTAATTAAGGCTAGTTTTTCAAAGCACTTCACATAAACACCACTGGTTATTAATGTTGTGCACTGCTGTTTGAGCTGCGTGCGCTGAGCTAAAGATGATCACCGGTAAACTGAAGCGCTCTTTTAACTTAACCAAACGCATTCTATATGAGATAAATCAGATATACATCAAATAAACACAATATTACAATGTACAATTGCACAAAAGGCTGCAAACGAACAGCGCGCATCTGAAGTGTCTCTGAAGGAAATAATGCATTATTTATCGGCTTTAAGATATCGGCCAAATTTTCTTATCAGGCCGATACCGATAACAGAAAAAATGAGCCGATATGGGCCGATACCGATATGGTGGCCGATATATCGTGCATCCCTAGGCAGAAATAAAATGATGCGTGAGCCACATAAATAGTTTTTAATTAAAAATTGTCCTTAATTAAGGCTAGTTTTTCAAAGCACTTCACATAAACACCACTGTCTTTTTGCCAGAAATGTGAACACATTCTTTTTTTTTATCTGCATTTGGTAATTAGCTAAATGTTTGCCAGCGCTATTTTTATCCTCTTTCATAGTTTTTTTGTCACTGCACTCTTAAAAATAAATGGAATAACCATTTTTGATTCACCAAAAAAACCTCTCAGTGAACAGTTCTTAAAAGAACTATTTTAAAAATCTAAAGAACCTTTTCCCCCTATAATGAACTTGAAAATCGAATGGAAAGTTTCCATGGATTTTAAAGGTTCTTCATGGAACCAAGATGTCAATAAAGAACCTTTATTATCTAGAGAATGTATATATTTTTTTACATTCTGTCCAGATGCTTTCATGATTAAATTAATGCAAAAAGCGATCACGAGCGAGAGACAGTAGCATGCTGACCGCATTTTCACCCCTCACTTCTGCCATTCTCTCACCTGAGGCTGTTTTTCTATTTCTGATTAGCAATGCGGATGGTCACACATCCACAATAATCCTGCTTACTGAAAAATGTAGAGTCCGTGAGATTAGGGCCCAGAAGGTGTCCCCGTTTACGTTGTCCTGTAAATATTAATTTATTAAGTTTAGGGTGGAATATTGGGTTCTGAAATAGTAATAGGGAAACATGTTACAGCATTTAGCAGATGCATGCTGCAGTTTTCAGGTTTTGATTGCCAGTGATGACTTTGTGTTAATGAAAACACATCCACAAATCAGCGAGGAGGTTGTCAGCACCTTTAAACCATGAGGAAATTAGATTTCTAGATGGTTCTTTTTTTTAAATCTTTTTTTTAACACCTTGCTGAATGAATAAATTTGGAATCTCATATTTAGAGGAGTAAATTATATTTTAAAATATATTAAAATACAAAATGGGTATTTTAAATGGTAACACTATTTCACAATATTACTGTTTTTACTGTATTTTTGATCAAATAAATGCAGCCGAGCATAAACATTTAAAAATGCTCAATTTTTGGACGGTACTGTAATTGAAGCATTTTTTTTCTTCTCCAGCATGCAATTAAAGTGGACACGTGGGAGAAAATCTAGCATCCTACCGCTCTTCCCTGGGGGGCTCTTTTTGATTGACTCTAACTGTTCCGCATTGCATAATCCTTAATGGTCTCAGCAGGCACTGGGCCGCTAGGCCTGTAGAGGAATCCCAGAGTGCTCTTGTTTTGTCATCATCCATGCAACCTCAGCCCAACCGACTTCTCTCCCTGCAGCTAAGCTTGTCATTATTATTACCCGGTCTTCGGTTACTCCAAAGAACAGTGGCATTATTCTTTATCTTCTTTCCCAGCAGATGGAAAGAATAAAGAGGCAGAGTAGGGGAGGGAAAAAAGAAGATCTGCCTCGCTATGCTCCGATGGCACATGCCTTGTGCTTGTTTATGTCGGCACCACAAACATCTGCAACACGTATGTGCGTTCGCTTCAAAGCAGCTCTGTTCAGGGTTTTTTTCCCCCTGAGAGTTGGAAGCAGTTCTTTCACAGGGATAAAGTCATGCATACCAGTGGGAACTGACAAACAACACAAGCTGAGTCGATCTCGGAAGTGGTGGAAGCAGTGGCAGACCGACACGCTCTATACAGAGCGAGTACTGAAAGTGCTGCTGCCAAAGCACTGATCTGGCCCGGTTTCTGTAGACCCGTAAGGAGCCTCAAGGGTGCAAACCCGAGAACCCCCCCTTTAATATGAACACACAGGATTGTGGAAAAAAAAAACCCCCAGCACGCTCCACCATTTAAAATGCTCTCATTTTGCTCTCAGTCTGACTTTTCTTGCTCTTTATTAGCTTAGCAAATGGAAAGTTCCTTTGGAGGATTGTGGTTTAAAAACAGCGGTTGGAATGGAAGGGGTTTACATTTTAACTGCTTTCACACTACAGCTTTTGGGGCAGGCCAGAGTGTTTGACGTCAGAGTTTGGTTGGTGTGAAAGTGGTTTTCTGAACTTTGGTGCACACAAGTTAACCAACACTGAATTTGCTTGAAAAAGTAGTCCGAGATAAATGTGAATTCTAGTGCACTGTATGTCCAGCATAGATGCATTAAATTGATCAAAATAACAATAAGGACGTTTATGCCACAAAAGATTTATATTTTAAGTAAATGCTGTTTTATAACATTTCTGAAAAACAAAGGTATCACGGTATCAACTAAAATATTAGGCAACACAACTCTTTTCAACATTGATAAGAAGAAGAAATGTTTCTTGAGCACCAAATCAGCATATTACAACGATTTCTGAAGGGCCATATGACAATAAAGCCTGGAGTAATGATTGCTGAAAATTCATTAATTTGATGTCAGTGTGACATCAAATTAATAAATTACAGTTTAAAATATATTAAAATAGGAAATTATTATTTAAAGGGGTCATATGATGCTTTTTTAAAGATCATTATTTTGTGTATTTGGTGTAACAGAATATGTTGACATGCTTTAATGTTCAAAAAACATAATTTTTCAAATACTGTACATTATTGTAGGTCCTCTATGCCCCGCCTCTCTCAAACGCTTAGTTTTCTACAAAGTCCCTCCTTCCGACAAGCGCAGTCTGCTCTGATTGGCCAGCTGACCCAGTGCATTTTGATTGGCCGAACACCGCAAGGACTCGTTGGAAATGTAACGCCCCTTACCATAATCGTGAGTTTCATCTTTCAAAATAAATGTAAAGACAGTAAATAATGTCATTAGTTTTACCATCAGTTCAAGCCCGAAAGGGGAACAGAGTCGTGTGACAGACACAGTGAGGAAGCTGGTATGTGTTTGCAGTACATAAGCCACGGTTAAGACAGCTGACTCC
>NW_015505340.1:1756277-1761332 GCF_001515645.1 Sinocyclocheilus grahami | reverse complement strand
GTAGAAAATATGGTTAACACCCAGTCATGCATGAAAAAAAATACCGTCATGTACCGTAAAACCAGTATAATTTTGAAAAATACTGTGACATACATTTTTGGTCATACCGCCCAGCACTACTTACAAATAAATGCAGCCTTGCTGAGCAGAAGAGACTTCTTTTAAAACATTAGAAAATATTATAGATCCTAGCCTGAACTCTGTGTAAATGTTACAATAAATGAGCTGTTGTGATTATTATTTTCGTTTTTTATTTTATTTAACAGAGCGACAGTAAAAATTACAAAAACATTTATTAATGTTGAGTTCTTGCTTTTTCTCAACTTTTATTTTAGCAGAAACCCGCAGGAAGACCTCAGTGCTCTTTTTTGTTGACAAATGATTCTCATTACGAATTTGGGAAGACGTTTGTTGCACATATCGCATTGTCACATGCCTTCTAAAAAATTCATAAAAATGTTACTGAGCAGCTGACGAGTAACAGTTTCAGCGCAGATTTCCCTCGCGCTTTGGACTTTGAACCCTACCGTCGCGAGCTCGTGCAGCACTGTTTGAACACATGCAATTCCTCCATGTATTAGAAAACATAACATTCTGCAGTTTATTTAATTGTTTAAGGGCATTTCGCTATTTCAATCATCATACAGTAACCAGCAACAACCACCCTTCGTCTTCTCATCGAAGACATGCGATGCAGTACCAAACAGTCTCTCACTGTCGGTGCTTGTAATGATTTTTGCATCTTTCTCGGACAGCTGTTTCCACACTGCCGTCATGTTTGCTGCATTAGCGCGCGCCTCTATTTGATCGCGTCACGTCATTTGGTACAATTTATTCTGTCTTTTCGCTTATTTCGGTTGCCGAATATTCGGTGCATCCCTATGAATTTTATTAATAGATCAAAACATTACGGTTTTACTGTATATATATATTTATAATCAAATAAATGCAGCCTTGGTGTGCATAAAAAAAACATAAAAAAAAAATCTTATCGACCCCCACACCTTTGAAAGGTAGTGTATTTCTTATTGCTGCTTGTCTCCAAATAAATTGCTTTTGGAGAGCAGCTCACATTCTTCACATCTATGGCAGATAAACATTTTGGTGGTAAAAAGATTAATAAAAAAGTGAAGCTGGCATCTTTTTCTCATAAGTTGTTACCTACTTAAAGATGCAAACAGCTGTCACTTGTATGCATGTGTATATATATATATATATATATATATATATATATATATGTATGTGTGTATATATACATTTTTAATTGTGAGTGGTTTTGTTTAGAGGGTGAGTTTGTCACTTGCTACATAAAATTAGATTGTGTATTAGTACTTATAAAGCACATATTCTGCATGACCATATTCTATATTCCTAATCCTACCCAATACTTAAACTTAACAACTACTTACTAACTATTAATAAGCAGCAAATTAGGAGTTTTAGGCAAAAGTCATAGTTAATGGTTTGTTAATAGCAAGAATTGGACCTTAAAACAAAGTGTGACCATTGCTTCTGCTAATATATATAAGCACTCTTTGACATCTTTGAGTGCACCTAATTAAAATGCACAAGTAATTTTTCAGTGAATTTTTAGTAATTAACCATTGAGGTTGTTATTTTCTCAGCGTGTTTTCAAGTGTTTCTTTAATTTCCACATGCCACTGACAATAGGACAAGTGGTTGTTACGGGAACTCTTTAGAAACCGTACCTCTTAAAAGCTACACTTTGAAAGCAGAGTAGGCTTATTTTACCCTAATTTTGTCTCAATTGTTTCAGTGCATGTAGCCTTGCTTAAAACACACTGAAGCAAGGGAGATTTTTTAGATGTTGAAGAGATTTGAGAACTTGACTTTTCTCTGGTGGTTTCTGAACACTGAAATCTGGTCCCTTACATTTACATTTAGTCATTTAGCAGACGCTTTTATCCAAAGCGACTTACAATTGGGGGATACATAAAGCGATTCTTCTTAAAGAGGCAAACAGACACAAGAAGTGGTTGTAATACCAAGTGCGACTTACAATACATAAAGCGATTCTTCTTAAAGAGGCAAACAGACACAAGAAGTGGTTGTAATACCAAGTTCTTAGACTCTTAGACAATAAGTACAAGCTAGAAAGAGAAGGAATAAATAAAGAGAGAGATACTTGTTTTTTTTAAAGTTTTTTTTTATGATGAAGTCAAGTAGCTTCGAAAGAGATGAGTTTTCAGCTGTCGCTTGAAAATTGTCAGGGATTCAGCATTCCGGATAGGGGTGGGAAGATCGTTCCACCAGCCAGGAGTGGTGAACAAGAATGTTCTGGAAAGTGATTTTGAGCTTCTCTGTGATGGTACCACGAGGCGTCGCTCACTAGCGGATCTCAGACTTCTGAAGGGGATGTAAATTCGTAGTAGTGAGTGGAAGTAGGCGGGTGCTGAGCCTGTGGCTGTTCTATATGCAAGCATCAATGTCTTGAACTTGATTCGAGCCGCAACCGGTAGCCAGTGCAAGGAGATAAAGAGAGGTGTAACATGGGCTCTTTTGGGCTCGTTGAAGACCAGTCGTGCCGCTGCATTCTGAATCATTTGTAGAGGTTTGATTGTGCTTGATGGGAGTCCAGCCAGAAGAGCATTGCAGTAGTCCAGCCTAGAGATGACAAGGGCCTGGACAAGAAGTTGTGCAGCATGCTCCGTTAGAAAGGACCTGATCTTTCTGATGTTGTGCAATGCAAACCTGCAAGATCGAGCGGTCTTTGCAATGTGGTCTTTGAAGGTCAACTGGTTATCAAAAGTTACACCAAGATTTCGGACCGAAGTTGATGGGGTAATTGTAGAAGAACCTAGCTGGATGGAAAAATCATACTGTAGAGTTGGAGTGGCAGGGAAGACAAGAAGCTCAGTCTTTGCCAGGTTGAGCTGTAAGTGATATTCTTTCATCCATGCCGAGATGTCTGCCAGGCAGCCTGAGATCCGTGCAGCTACCGTTGGATCATCTGGTTGAAACGAGAGATAGAGCTGTGTGTCATCAGCATAGCAATGGTAGGAGAAGCCATGTGCTTGTATGATGGGACCCAGTGATGTTGTGTACATGGAGAAGAGGAGGGGTCCAAGAACTGATCCCTGAGGAACCCCAGTGACAAGTTGATGTGCTTTGGATACCTCCCCTCCCCAAGACACATTTAGACAGATTTATTTAATAAATCTATTGATTTGAAATCCCTTTTGACTACTGTACATTTTTGACAATATAGACATTAGTTATGTGGTGACTGCATCCATTTCAGGAGTGTAATAACTGTTTTTCCCAAATACTTAATTTATAGTAGCTGAAAGTATTTAAAAATGGAACGGATGTATTGTTATAGATCAGGGGTGCATCCTGTTCCTGAGATCTACCTTCCTACAGAGTTCAGTTCCAACCCTGATTAAACAAACCTGTTTGTAATTATCAAGTGCTCCTTCAGATCCTAATTAGTTGGTTCAGTTGTGTTTGATCAGGACCATGTTGGGCACCCCTGTTGTAGATTAGTAGTGTGGGCTAAGTGTGGGCTGCACGTGCAGGTCCAGCACTAAGGGGCAAACGTTTTGCCAATGAGAAAAATCTCAGAGGTCCTGTGCTGGCAGCCCACTGGGGGCCCTTAGGCTAGCCCTAAGTGGGCCCATAAAGGGCCAGTGCAGGGTTGGGCAAGCTGCCATTCAGAGTCTGGATGAAGATGCAGGACATCGTCCAGAACAGTGAGTCTAACTGCAGAACATCTGTTCACTCGTGATCATTATATGAACATCAGAATAACAGCATCTGTTGATTGTGTCTCATCAGCTCCTGTGATTCTGGATCCAAACACTGCGAATCCACATCTCGTCCTGTCTGAAACAGCATTAACAAACAACCTCTTCCTGATAATCCAGAGCGATTTGACTGCTTTTCCTGTGTTCTTGGTTCGAAGGGTCTTAACTCAGGAACACACTGCTGGGATGTGGAGGTTAAAGAGAGTTTAATCTGGAGTCTTGGAGTAACTACAGCATCAAAACTGAGGAAGGGATAAGATTTCAATAACACTGATGTCTGGTGTGTGTGGTACAGACAGTTTAATTAACAGCTTGATTGTGTGAGAGTAAATCTGGACCATAACAGAGGAATGGTGTCATCCTCTGATCCTGTAACCATAATCCCACTCTGTCTCTCTCCCGTCCCGCATTCCGTTGTTTTTTTTTTGTAATGGTGGGTGTTTACGCAGTTGGTTAGAGCAGTGCTGATTGTAGACAACGAAGGTGCGCTCACTCTATTGGTTAGTAAGCCTGCAACTCAAGGCTGGCAGTCATGCATATGCTCTGGAACAGAGTAATATCGCGTCCATATCGCAGGCTTTGCGATTATGAAATCCGCTGTGGGCCTGCATGGGCTAACCCACAGGGGGCCCCGACTGGGTTTAGTGTGGGCAAGCCCACTGCGGGTTTGCCCACACAAAACCCACATAGGACCCACAAAGGGCAAAACTGCTGTGAGCCCCACATGGGCTAACCCACATGGGGCACACGTGGGTTTAGTGTGGGTTTGCTCTGCCCACACTGTCCCACAGAAAACCCGCAGTGGGTCCGCGCGGGCATGTTTGCTGGGAAGTGGGCGGGCAATATGCTAATGCTTCATGTTGAAGTCAATATTAAAAAAAAAAAATTTTGTTTCAATGATTCAAAGTCAACTCTTTCTTTAGAGAGACAATAACTTTATACATGGTGCACTTTCAGATTCAAACCTTTGCATGATGTTTTCAGTCACTTTCAGCTTTTTTCAGCTGCGTTACACACTGCATGAAAGTTAATTTTCAAAAATACATAATAGGGACACTTTAAATTAGCCAATACGGCTGGTCAGGCTTTGCAGTTAGCTAATGTTAGCATGACTCTAACCTTAACATTAAAGTTGCAAAACACGGTACAACGTTTGCAAATACCAATAAATATGACACTCACCTCAAAAAATATCAGCTTTTTTCTCTTTTCTTTGAAGGCGGTTTTCGGTTGAACAGTCCAACGGTCCAATGATGCAGTTTTCTCGAGTTTTCTGTGAGGACAGCTC
>NW_015505340.1:1709846-1740994 GCF_001515645.1 Sinocyclocheilus grahami | reverse complement strand
TGCTCTTTTTTGTTGACAAATGATTCTCATTACGAATTTGGGAAGACGTTTGTTGCACATATCGCATTGTCACATGCCTTCTAAAAAATTCATAAAAATGTTACTGAGCAGCTGACGAGTAACAGTTTCAGCGCAGATTTCCCTCGCGCTTTGGACTTTGAACCCTACCGTCGCGAGCTCGTGCAGCACTGTTTGAACACATGCAATTCCTCCATGTATTAGAAAACATAACATTCTGCAGTTTATTTAATTGTTTAAGGGCATTTCGCTATTTCAATCATCATACAGTAACCAGCAACAACCACCCTTCGTCTTCTCATCGAAGACATGCGATGCAGTACCAAACAGTCTCTCACTGTCGGTGCTTGTAATGATTTTTGCATCTTTCTCGGACAGCTGTTTCCACACTGCCGTCATGTTTGCTGCATTAGCGCGCGCCTCTATTTGATCGCGTCACGTCATTTGGTACAATTTATTCTGTCTTTTCGCTTATTTCGGTTGCCGAATATTCGGTGCATCCCTATGAATTTTATTAATAGATCAAAACATTACGGTTTTACTGTATATATATATTTATAATCAAATAAATGCAGCCTTGGTGTGCATAAAAAAAACATAAAAAAAAAATCTTATCGACCCCCACACCTTTGAAAGGTAGTGTATTTCTTATTGCTGCTTGTCTCCAAATAAATTGCTTTTGGAGAGCAGCTCACATTCTTCACATCTATGGCAGATAAACATTTTGGTGGTAAAAAGATTAATAAAAAAGTGAAGCTGGCATCTTTTTCTCATAAGTTGTTACCTACTTAAAGATGCAAACAGCTGTCACTTGTATGCATGTGTATATATATATATATATATATATATATATATATATATGTATGTGTGTATATATACATTTTTAATTGTGAGTGGTTTTGTTTAGAGGGTGAGTTTGTCACTTGCTACATAAAATTAGATTGTGTATTAGTACTTATAAAGCACATATTCTGCATGACCATATTCTATATTCCTAATCCTACCCAATACTTAAACTTAACAACTACTTACTAACTATTAATAAGCAGCAAATTAGGAGTTTTAGGCAAAAGTCATAGTTAATGGTTTGTTAATAGCAAGAATTGGACCTTAAAACAAAGTGTGACCATTGCTTCTGCTAATATATATAAGCACTCTTTGACATCTTTGAGTGCACCTAATTAAAATGCACAAGTAATTTTTCAGTGAATTTTTAGTAATTAACCATTGAGGTTGTTATTTTCTCAGCGTGTTTTCAAGTGTTTCTTTAATTTCCACATGCCACTGACAATAGGACAAGTGGTTGTTACGGGAACTCTTTAGAAACCGTACCTCTTAAAAGCTACACTTTGAAAGCAGAGTAGGCTTATTTTACCCTAATTTTGTCTCAATTGTTTCAGTGCATGTAGCCTTGCTTAAAACACACTGAAGCAAGGGAGATTTTTTAGATGTTGAAGAGATTTGAGAACTTGACTTTTCTCTGGTGGTTTCTGAACACTGAAATCTGGTCCCTTACATTTACATTTACATTTAGTCATTTAGCAGACGCTTTTATCCAAAGCGACTTACAATTGGGGGATACATAAAGCGATTCTTCTTAAAGAGGCAAACAGACACAAGAAGTGGTTGTAATACCAAGTTCTTAGACATTGTTCAAATAAGTACAAGCTAGAAAGAGAAGGAATAAATAAAGAGAGAGATACTTGTTTTTTTTAAAGTTTTTTTTTATGATGAAGTCAAGTAGCTTCGAAAGAGATGAGTTTTCAGCTGTCGCTTGAAAATTGTCAGGGATTCAGCATTCCGGATAGGGGTGGGAAGATCGTTCCACCAGCCAGGAGTGGTGAACAAGAATGTTCTGGAAAGTGATTTTGAGCTTCTCTGTGATGGTACCACGAGGCGTCGCTCACTAGCGGATCTCAGACTTCTGAAGGGGATGTAAATTCGTAGTAGTGAGTGGAAGTAGGCGGGTGCTGAGCCTGTGGCTGTTCTATATGCAAGCATCAATGTCTTGAACTTGATTCGGGCCGCAACCGGTAGCCAGTGCAAGGAGATAAAGCCCTTCCAGCTGTTCTTTACCATCGATTGTACCTACTGATATTGGTGGCACCATATCCAATTTATTTTAACTGTGTCCACCTAATCAGTCTACGAGTGGGTAGTTTGCTTAGAAAGCGACTGTGGCAGTGAGACGAGCGGCCCAAGAGGAGATTTTGTTGATCTTTAATCATTGTGGTTCAGAAAGCATACTGACCCTTGGGGAGTTTTGAAGTGCTCGGATGTAGAGATCGACCGATATGGGTTTTTCTATAACCGATGCCGATGTTTAGAGGTCAGGGTCAGCCGATGGCCGATATGTGCTCCCGATTTTTAGGGCCGATATCTTGAAGTTTTCCCCTTCATTTGCATGCTAAAATGTCACACTAATAATAAGTGGATGCACAACATTTCTAAACTTAACATCATCATTTATTGAACACTGACTTGAACCATCTCTCGAATCTTAATTTTGTGCACTGCAGAAATTCTCTGACTCCGATACAGGAAAAATAAAACAGAACTTATAACATTGGGGCTAATATGTTAGCAAGCAAGCTGCTGATAGTTTTCGACAACAGTCCTTAAAGTTAACTGCAAGTAAGCGAACCTTTAACCAGCTGTAGCATTATGCCAGTTCCCGACGGTTCTATGCTATTCGTTTTTTCTTTCACTAAGTGAAGCAACACTTCATAGTTTACTAGTAATATATAGTAAATATATGGCCATAGGACTTTGAAATATCAGAATTTAAGCCTTGCTTTTATCTCCCAGGACTGTTGTTGAATCTTCCAAAAGTTTTGGCTTGGGGTCCTTCACATGCGGCAGCAGCACTTTCCACCGCGCCAATAACAAGGGGCTGCCCGCGGACGTGCCTGACTTTAAATCGGCGCTACTAAACACGGATATCGGCCGATGCCGATATATTAAAAAATGACAAATATCGGCCCGATACTCGGATGCATTAATTTGACAGCCCCACACGCCGCCGTTAATCTGGCCTAATGCACTCTGTTAACACTCATTTGTGTGCTGTAAACTGCACTCTGATCTCCTTTCTCATCCAGTAGCATTCCGTCACACTGTTTAAGTAAGAAAAGGGTGAACTCAGAAGAGCCTGTCCAAATGAGTGTGCTGTCATTGTTCCCACAAATGAAATTGACACGCTCAGCTTTGAGCTGACCGTCGAGAATCAACAGTCAGATTTCGTACATTATAAAACTGTGGAAACGGTGTTGTTCTGGCGTAACCTACCAACTGAGACAGTTCATAAACGTCAGGTTAGCGTTGAGCATTCAGGTCAATAATGTAATGCTAATTATTTGGTCTGCATCTGTTTATTCAAAAATACATAAAAAATGCAGTTCATACATACAATGACTTGACTACACTTTAAAGATGTTTTTTAAAAAGTTAATTGTTTTGGGGACAGTAAAAAAATTTTCAACTGTGGAGGAAATTTAATTCTGTATTCATATTATTAGTAGTTTTATTTGCTTTACTAAAGAGTATTCTTTCTTTATTAAAGGCCTACTTAATGTGCTTAAGTTTGGCATGAGATGAGAAATAACAGGAAATCTAAGTGCAAGACAAGTGTGAGACAGGAAAATGTTATGTCAGCTTTTTAGACTTAGAAACACATCTGGAGGACATAGTTAGACACCCTAAATGGACATATATGTTGAATATGCATTATGATTGGATGAGATCAAAGCATCCGGATTTGATGAAGGTATAAATGTTGAGTTGGGGTGTTGCCTCTTGGTCTCACTCTGCAGCCGATCTGTATGACTGTTGACCTTTTCTTGCAAGAAAATAAATCTTCAAAAGACTTTTGTCTCATACCTTTATTGAAATAGAATTTATTTTTTTCAAAACCATATTAGACAAATATAAATACAAAGAATATGTTTCCATTAACTTGACACATGTGTTTTAAACTTGATTTTTTTCTCATTTTCTTTATTGTGGACTCTTATAATTTGTTATTGACCTATCCATCACATTCAGGATAACCTTCATGTGTCCTTTGTTATTGCATATAGGCCCCGTAGGACATTAAACATTGCTTTCTGGCAGTGGGCTCCTTTTGTTGTATTCTGCATCTGTTCTTGCTTTGTATCACCTTCGTCAAACTCCCCCAGCCAATATTCGCTTTGTTTTCTTTTTTCACGCTGCACTGACAGTACAAATCAGTACAAAACATTCAATACTGAGATCACAAACATATTTCTGTGTAATCATGGCCCCTTTCATGGAAAAACTGAGTGAATCCGAGCCTAGCTTGTATTACAAGGCATAATTAAGTGTTGACTCTACTTTGTGTATACACTAATAGACCGAAGCAGACTGAAGCGTCATGCGGTGGTTCCTCTTTGGTGTGGCTTGCGTCTCCACTAGACCAGTGCTAATTCGGCACAGTTCTTTCTGTTTTGTTTAGCCTGACAAACATCGAGCACTAGCAATCAATTGCACCTTTAAAGTGTCTCAGTGTTTCCATACAACAACCAAATGGGTCTTATTAGCAAACATTAGATCAGACTGGCTCTTGGTTAATCATATGGTGGAAGGGGTTTTCAATGCTTCTGGAACTGGAAAAAGGGCGTTCAAACCACACACATTCCTTTTTGAATTACAGCAGAGAGTAAAACGAGCAGGGCAGAACAGCATGTGAGGTTTGGCAGAGATTCAAAATGTGTTTCTTGTGGTGCAGTTTGTCAACAGTCTCACATGTTGAACCTTGGAGCGGGTCTCTCTGTCCTGATAAGCTCTGCAGCTTCTGAGGTCTATTGGGTAGAACCATCTCTTCCTTCTATTGCTCATCTGCGCTCTTCATCATGAAAGATTCAAAGCTCAGACAAGCTCTGGTACAGGACCTATTTCTGTTTGCCAAAGCTGAATTATTTACATATAATGAAATATAAATTTGAAATTGGCCATATGCTTTGAGAATCCTCTTAAGACTGTTTCTGTTGTCAGGAAGATTAGATATATGGGTGCGTCTGTGATAACGATTTTTGATTGTGGATGATTAAAATGTCTCCACGATTTGCTTTTGAAGAAATATCGTATCGCTACAGCGCATATTCTATCAGTTGCAGTTCTGATGCATCCGTCTCAATATACTGTACAATGCGACATACATTCACATCAAATGTTAACTCCGCGGAGTTACACTCATGGCACACTTGACTTATTCACAATCACAAAAGTACATTATTTGCATGTGCCTTAAGCCTTGCCGGTTAAACTTTTTATTTGCGTGCTGTTCTGACATGCGCTTTTTCTAAGAGCTCACACCTGAAGCGCGCGCACAATAAAAAGCCTGTCTTTTGAGTTATCTTTCACATCTGATTGCACTAATACTGTCAAGAACACACAAGGTTTACATATAAACACAGCTGATTATGTCTAAAGTGAAAGGAAACATGGGTAACCAAACAGTCCCCACTGTCTTTTGTTAGAAGGAAAAAAAAATACTGTGGAAGTCTCTGGGGACCAGCAACTGTTTGGTTTCCCACATTCTTCAAAATAAGCGACAGCTGTACAGAGATACGCATTTTAAATACTTTTAGTAGCAGCAACGTACCTATTTTCAGTGCTGGAAATCAGTTTATCCTTTGTTGAAACTTCCGCGTCGCCGTGGAGAGCTCAGGTCACGGTCGCTTAGCAATGCCAGATGCCACGAAAGCGCAAGCTCCCGAGCGCTCTGGAAAAAAGGAGAGAGCGGCGCGGCTGATGTTTTCCATGTGTTTTTAGGCGCGACATGTGAACGGCCCCAAAGTCTGTCTACACCGGACGCGAAAAAGCGACCATTGCATATCATTTGAAATTTGTGTCAGTACGCCATAAACGAGGCATCAGTTTACTGTCGGGGATTTGTCGTGTCGCGCCGCATCCAGTGTAGTCAGTCACACAGCATCACTGATTAAAATGGGTCCATTGTATTTTGTCGCGTCGCACCGTGCCGCTCGCGTCCGGTGTAGACATGGTGAGAGCCACGCAGATGCCAGTATATTGGTTCACAGCAGTTTAATGTTCCTGTTGCTTTCTGTGTCATGAACGTTAATCAAACAACAAAATGCAAATAAAACTCCCTTTTGTAGCTTTAACACAGATTTATTAGATTGAATTTATAGTGAAATCTATGCAGTGTTATTTTACATTTGATTATTCAATTTCTGTACCTGAATACTGTTAGACTTACCTGAAAAATATAAAGCACTGCTTATTTCATTTGTATCTTTTGTTCTGTTATTTATCTATGCTTGTAATTTGTTTATTTCCTATGCTGATTTACACGCCTACAAAATCACCCCAATCACTGATTATTTTTTTCCAAATAGAGCTATTGAAGTCATCTGATTTTTTTTTTCATATCGCAATATATATCGCAGAAAAAAAAATATCGCAATATGAGTTTTTTTACAATATCGTGCAGCCCTAGTATATAGTGTTTTATTTTTATATTTGTTAATGCTACTGCTAAATACATCTACTGTACCTGAAAAATAAAGTGCTGTTTTATTTGTATATTATGTGTATTTGCAATGTTTATATTTGTTCTTATTTTTTAATAACAAAGATAAAATAATGATTTTTTTATCTTCGCCCACTTTGGCTTAAATGTCTGCCTTTCTTTTTATTTTATATTTTGTTACCTTGTAAGGATTTGTTTTTAAAATAGAGAAATTGGTTTGGCTGTACTGCTCAGACAACTTTCAGAATGGTAAAACCACCATGACAAAGAATCGTGATAATTGTGATTTTTCTGAAAAAAATCATAATATGATAATTTTACCATATCGCCCACCCATAATTATAGCATATATAATTAGAAAAAAGTCAGGAAATGAAGAAAACCTTTTAATTAATTTCTGATGATTGCGAGTAATAGCCACTTTCACACATGAAGCACATTAAATTATCGGATGGGAAATATTCCACATCTGTTGTTCACAAATGATGCTCTTTCGTTTCGGCGTCTGCCCAGTTTCTGCAGCTGATTTAACAATATTTTTCAGCAACTAGTCCTGTTCACACATGACCACTAGAAAATGCTGCTATATTTGAAGAAATTAGTATATAAAATAAAGTGTTTTACAAAGTTAAGACTATGTTAGGAATAGGGTTGGGTACTGTTCACATTTTAACTGGTATGGTACCGGTATCGGTACCTGAATTTCGGTACTTTACTCTCTGTGTAATTACAAAAACATTTATTTCAGTGAAAAAATCCAAAAGTCTCATTTCAACATTTTGAACAATAGGGCCCTACAAACTTTTTCTTTCTTTCTCCCCCGTTCATGCCGTTGTGAGACGCAGAGGCCGAAAATCACCACGAGCATCACACGTGCTTCAGTAACGTATTTGTGTGGTAAACAAAACCGCGTTTCCGCCATTCATACATACAGAGGCAAGCGGAAAATGCAGGATTCATATTTAAACCGTCTTTTTGCATTTTAATATTCACAGACACTAGTTCATATCACGATTCGAATTAAGAGGTAGTGGCTACTTTTGATTTATTCATCCAAAATTGACGAATTCCATGGCATTCCGCGCGTTTTTATGAATGGACTCCACGATCCCGTCTGCGTTTTCGCAGAAACCATGTGGCCCTAGAAATGTAACCACACTTCAGAACATTTCGGTTTGCCCTGTGTGTTGTTTGAACGAGTTGCAGATGCCTTGCAGAGTTGCAGATTACCCAGATGTGTTCTCAGGTACCGAAATTTGGCACTGATTGATTTAACGTGAATCGGTACTCTGTAGTACTGACGCAATTCGGTCGGTACCCTTTAAAAGTACCGAGTTCGGTACCCAACCCTTGTTAGGAACCTCTTGTCTTCTCTTGGATTCATTGGTGCCTTATTGGCTATTGGCTGATATTAGAGTTTGTTTGTTTTTATTGAAGAGTATCAAGTGAATAATATGTATTGGTCAATATTGGATAATTATTTTTACTAGGGATGCACCGAAATGAAAATTTTGGGCTGAAACCGAAAAAAGCTTTTTAATAATAATAATTATTATTATTATTTAATAATAAGTATTTAACTCAATAATTTTAATGATACTGAATGTAAAAAAATACAAGCCAATAAAATAACCACACTTTTATTGAAAGTAAAACAATAAAATTGGACAGATTAAATATCAATATATTATTATTTTTCAGTTCTATGCAACACAATCAGATTTAACTGAATTTGAATTTTCGAAACTATTATTATCAGAGCATGTGAGCAGAGCATAGCATCACGAGAGGGAAGCGTCAATTTACCAGCGTTGCCTAGTACAGCTGTACTACACTGTTACAGCACAGTAGCGCTATTGCAAACAGGAGAAATTTCCTGTCGGTGGGTTGTTTGAACGAACATTTCCGGTAAGCATGAGCGGTACACGAGTGGATTACCTTTGCCGTCATCCTAATGCCATCTTAAATTTAATATAATTTGCTCAAAATGAATATCGGTGTTTCATACATTATATTGTTGTCTAATTAACAATATAAATTCAATTGTAGCATTTACAGTAATTTACTTTAGTGTTTCATTTTTATTTAAACAAAATAGTGCAGAATTTTATAAATTGATTTGAATGTTTTGTTTGATATTGCATGTTTCTTGTCTCGTATGGTTTAAGTACTGCAGTATTATGACCGGCTTTGTTTATTTGTTTACTGAAAAACTCGAATATAGGTTTGTTTGTTGGTCCTTTAGTATGTAGCCTGATTTCCCGGTCAACCCTAGCAATCCAACTAAGCTCATGCATGTGCCACTATACCCTGATGCCTTCACAAAGCTCTAATCCCCAATGCAACTTTGCCTGTGTGTGAAAGAGCCGCATGATGGTTTATCTACTGCATGCTTTGAGAAAATGACCTGCACTTTATAATTATACCAGAATCCATTGCTTCTCTTAGTTAATTGATAGATGAAGTGAAACAACAGATGTTTTCACTGAAGATGAAACCGAGGCCACTTCAAGTGAAGGTGTTGCTGTTCCTAGAACAGAAATTGTAGGTTGTAGCAAGACTGTGTGCTCTAGTTTGTGGATTAGCCCCACATAATGGGATCAGAAATCACCACCTGCTGCTTTCTCCTGCGGCCTGCATGCCTCATTCACTTCATTCATACTTGCTATACCTTTTCTCTCCATCAAAACAACACGCACGGAGCAGATGGATGCCTGCGCCACCAAAACATCACTTTACCCTGCAATCTAATATCCTGCTGTTCAACTTTCAATCTGACTCCGTTGAAATGGAACAAAGAGACGACCCTTTCACCTTTAATTACTTTTAAGGTCTTGTTCTGTTTTCTCTCGTCACCAATTTTGGGATTTTTGAAAAGTTTTTTCCTGGCTGTTCCCCTCCTCCCCCTCTTCCCAAATGCCATGGCCTCCTGGCTCTCTTGAGGACAAATCCTCTTAAGGCAAGGGTTGGATGGGGATTCAATTGCGACAGAGTGAGGATTGGAACAGATCAGCCATTGAAGCGTCGAAATCGCCTCCAGCTTTTATCTCTGCAGATAAGGGCCCATTTGTAGTGCCAAGTGATGAACAACTCTGGCAGGTCATCATTTTTGATGCCTATGTAAACAGATGGGCGAAAAACAGTTCACGTCAGCACAAACTTTCAGGGAAAAGCTCCTGCTTTTCGATTCCTGTACTATTAGTGAAACCTGACTAGCTGGCACTTAAACTCCCCTTTTTTTGTAGAGCGATGATTGCAACACTGCAGGAGTCCAGAGAGTGTTAGAAAACAGAGGCAATGTTCATCTCCTTAATGTTCGTAGGAAGACATTGTAGCATTGTCGTGTCCAGTCCTTTGTTCCCTTTCTGTTTCAGACTATTGCATTCTCTGGGTTCTCTAACCACCTGAGAGGTTAATGAGCTGAAACTAAAGAACTCTTCCAGAGCTTCCCGTCGGAGAAGGGGAGGTGGGGAGGCAGGCATGAGACTGGACAATGCATCCCACCAACTTTCTAAGCCATTCTGTTCTACTTCAGCAGTGGCTGAAATCTGGATTAAATTAAATTTTGAACTGGCAGCTAATTTATACATCATTGTCCCTCGGATGGCTTGAAGATTTTAGGGGTAGGGTGTGGGGCAGTCTGAGCACAAATCCCCGGCCTAATGCTGATGGAAGCCAAGCCTTTATCAATGCAGACTCAGGGAAACATGGACCGTTTGAAGTGAATGCTGCGAGAGGCACCTGTCCTCGGCACAGTCACATAACTGGGGTTTGTTATCTTCAATCTCACACGGCCACATTTTGACCATTTGTCCCAGTACATTATGGGAATGGTTTAAAAAAGAAGCTTTGTGTGTTGCAGAAACCGTGCTAGATTAGTTGCACCTTAATTGTTTTGATGCCTTCGTGCCAAAGGCTTTAATAGTAATATGTGAATGAAATTGCCAGGCTCAACAGTAAGGCTTTTTTAATGCAGCCACAGTAGTTCTTACTTGTGGTTTTTGCCATGTTTTTTTATATTGGCTAGAAACATTTATTATTTTAGTAATTATATTATTTTTATTTTCTATTAATTGTGATATTCTTAGTTTTTCTTTTCCTTAAAGGGGTCATATGATGCTTTTTTAAAGATCATTATTTTGTGTATTTGGTGTAACAGAATATGTTGCTTTTTTTTACAGATCAAAAAGGATGCATTAAATGGATCAAATGTACAACAGTAAAGACTTTTACAATGTTACAAAATATGTGCATTTCAAATAAATGCTGTTCTTTTGAACTTTCTATTCTCTTTCTCAAAAATACTGAAAAAAATTATTCACAGTTTCCATAATAGTAAGAAATATTTTTGGAGCACCAAATCAGCATATTAAAAAATTCAGCTTAGCCAACACAGGAATACATTACATTTTAAAATATATTAAAATAGAAAACAGTGATTTTTAAATTGTAAGAATATTTTCACAATATGACCGTTTTTACTGTATTTTTGATCAAATAAATGCAGCCTCGGTGAACATAAGAGACTTCTTTCAAAAACCTTAAAAATCTTACCAAATCCAAACATTTGAACAGCAGTGTAAATCACTTATTATATTTACACATTTAATGTAAACTTAAAGAGCTGTAATGTATAAACTACATAAATTCATAAATACACTGTTGCAGGAAAATTGCTCAACAAGATCAATGAATGTACTATTTTCAATAGCAGTGCAGTATTGGCCCAAAAGGGTAATTGACCATTCCATCTAGTGGCCTGAAACTCTCACATTGGCCCCAGGCCAAAAGGCCTTACTTATTGTTGAGCCCTGCTTCTTGACCCTGCTTGTCTGCACACCGGCGGGGCTGATCACATATGCTCTAGAGATGCTCTCCCCCTGGGTTTTTCTCAAGACACCACCTGTGTTTCTAGAGACCTGGGGGATTTGCCAGACATGTTCTGGCCTGAAAGGTGGCATTCATCCATCTCATGATGCTGTGCCAACACCGAACAGCCTGAGCAAAGGTCTGCTCAGGAACATGTGTGATTTATACTTTGTTACATATTCATGTGGCCACACATGCTTCCCTTCTGCTTCTCCAGGTATTGAAGTGTCAAGTCTTTGGTATGAGATTTTTTTTTTTTGTACTGTTAGTCCAACCTGTAGGTTTTGCAAAATGTCTGATGAAGTTCTTGAAATGCTTATTAATATTTAATACATTTTATATAATTTGTAGGGATGCTCAGATCAGGATTTTTGCAGCCGATACTAAGTACCGATTTCTTGTCATGGTGATCGGCCGATACTGATGCCGATTCTGATGCTTCAAGCTTTATATAGACTGTTTCATTGGGTGCACGTGCCTGGTCAGAAGTTAACTTCCGGTCTGTGTTTGTTTATCAGTCTGACTATGGCGACAGCTACAAACGCAGTTAAAGTTAAGGTGATGAGTAGACTGAAGTTGGGCTCAGGTGGTTGTGCTGTGGGATGGGTTTCCCATACATTTATTGTGGCGCTCACCACAATATCAAAACTGACGGATTTTCCAAAAGGCTTGGTTGAATAAACATGAGCACGTACTGCACGTTTAAAAATCTAAACGAGGTGCGGGTGTTTTTATATCACTGTATTTCTGAAGGAAGACTATCTTTAGAAAATGTTCTATGTCATTTTCATTTCATCTTGCATGTAATGTCTGATGAAGCAGCGTTTGGAGCTCAGTGCTGCTTTGTGTACAGCTGTTACTGGGGAAACCTCTGTTTTTGTTCCATCCTCCACGCTGTGACACCTCACAAAAGACTATTTTTAACCAAGCAGCGTGGAGAGCCGCTTCTGAAACGTGCCACGGCTGGCTGATAAACACGAGCACTGACTAGTGGCCGGTGGAGCCGTAACGTGCCGCAGACGTGTGCAGTGAGGCGCAGATCAGCTCTAACGTCACTGAATCTGCTGTTAAAAATGAACCATCCATTCATCATATCATCATGCAAAACATACACGACAAACAGCGAATGCCATAGCATTTCCACACCGGCGATGACATGACTGCGGCGCCAAATCATTTATGTCCTCACGCATCATGTACGTCGTCACGCGTTGACGTCGTCAAATTGCGATCGGTTCCTGAGATCGGCCAAGTTGGTGAGTACCAATCGAGTCATAAAATATGATTATCGGCCGATACCGATCTCTAGCCGATCGATCGGAGCATCCCTAATAATTTGTATTATAACTGAAATACTAAGTTAACATTGATTCCATTTACAAATTCAAAATGTGAAACTGCAAAATGTGTTGATTCAAACTGATTTTAATTTTCGAACATCATTTAAAGGTGAAGTTTGTACATTCAAAGCCTATTAAATGGCCAACCTGGTAGTCCCTCACCAAAGTAACCTCAGCCATCCTGTGTTGTTGCTTTTGGGCTGGTCAAAACGCAAACAAGAGCAATTATTGATAGCTTTTGATTAGGGATGCACGATATATCGGCCACCATATCGGTATCGGCCAAAATTTTCATATCGGTGCATCCCTACTTTTGATATCAGCTTGGATGTGGAGTTTTACTTATATTTGTCTCTGCAAATTAAATTGGAATAGGATACTCTACCTTAGTTCAACATTGGAAATACTGACACATTTAAATTTTGCCTCATTCCTTTAAAGTATAGTAGTCTGGGGTTTCCAGACTCGCTTGTTCCATTTCTTTTTAAAGATCTGGCGTGTGGACTTTGTGTTTCTCTCAAGCATTTGAATGTCTTTCAGACATTGATGGAGCAGAGGGGTGAGTGTGACTTCACACCAGCAGGCCAGCCGGTCCAGCTCTGACTAATGCCGTTTAGCTGCTGTTCTCTCCGAGGAGCTTTCAAAATGGAACCTCTACACAGCCGAAGCATCTGTTTCCTAAAACATCCTCCTTGATCCTTGCGCAGCATGTTCTCTGGGCTCCTGTGAGAGTACCTGCCAGCGCGCTGTACTGAGCTTTCATTTCCTGTCTTGGCAGATTCATGTCTGTGTCAGTGCAAACTTGAGTTGTTACAACACCTTAAAGAGTGGTTCTGGGTAACGTGCAGCAAAGATGGAAGCATGCACTTTTTCACATTGAGGTCAAATGTTAGTGTTCTGCAAACACACCTAGAAAAAGCACATAATTTATATTTAAACATGTTTTTAGTAAACGTTTACCCAAGCTGTTTACAGAAGAGCACGTATAACATAGCTACAGGAAATTTGAATGGAAGTTGTTAAGGTGAGCAATCATTTCTGCTCTGCCCATACTAATTGCATTATTGGTTATGTGTTTCACCACATAATCTCTTCACAAAGTCTATTTTGTTGTTTTTTAGATTTTTGATGCAGGGTTTTTATATTATAATTGTGGTCAGTTACAGGTCTGTGTAAAATTATATCACAATATGTTCAGCCATTTTATGATATTCAATATGTATCTCAATATATTTGTATTTGATATGAAATGGCTTTTTTAATCATAGAAACCATTTTCATTCTAAGAGCCATTGTTCCATGGTTCAATTATCAAGAATATTTTTTATAAATGGATATAAGTACAAATAATGGAATTTTATAATTTGTATAACTAATAACATAAAAACGGCAAGATTTACATGCATATATTTTTCTTTAAACTTTTTACATATTTATGAATTATAAGTGATGCCATAAATGTATTGTTATAATAAGTTTTTTTTTTTTTTAAACCGATTAACTGAACAGACACTTTTGAAGAACCAACTTTCTTAACTTACTCAAACCTCTGAAGTGAAGAAGGGACACAATTAAAACATCTTTTTAAAGCACTTAGAAGTACATTGAAATCATTGCCATTTTGCAATATTTGTATGTTTTTTAAATCAGCAAAACTATCATTGTGAATATATATTGGAAATATTTGCTATTTCAGTTAGCGTTTATCAATTATGAAAGAAATGACTGCCATTGTGTTCATATTTTTTTCATGCTAGCAAAAAGCATTGTGGTCTTGAATACATTTGTAGTTTCCCTAAAAGTTTCACATATGGCCTTAAAGTTACAGTAAAATACACTACCTTGGTATATTATAACAATTTATATGAAATGGTAAATCAATTAAGCAAATTGGAAGTAAAGGTGATAGATTAGTATGTCTTGAGAATGCTTAAGCACAGAGAGAAGTTGATATGAAGGCAACTCTTTTCCCCCCACTGTCTTAAGGTGTTGGTATCTTCATTGTTTTTTACTTCTAGGAAAAAAATCTTTGAAGCTTCTAAAGAGACTGTTCACTTACGTCTTGCTCAGTGTGTATTTTATGTCCCTGAATCAATGATGTGATCTCCTTAGGTAAACGTGTGCAAATTTCTCTCTGAAAGGATCAACAGGTGTTGTTCATTAAGACATACTGTCTTAATGAATGGTATGTCGTCTTTGATATTGCTTTTTATTTTAGCCTATTTGATTATTTTTTATGTAAAAAAAAAAGTCTTGGCCAAATAAAGATTTCTTGTTCAGCAAATATAAAATTAGCAGCATGAAATTTTTTTAAGTATGTGGTCTAATTATATGCTGGAAAGCTCTTTTTAATGCATGTTTTTAATACAGTTAAAATACTTTTGCATGTTGAGCCTCAAGAGATTTAAAGTAAGGCTGTCTTGAAGTTGTGTTGAGGCTTTCCCCTGGAGGCATAAGGGGATTGAAATTATTATTTTTTTCCATCAGTCACTGATACTTGATTTGTATTCATCCCATTAGTGGAAAGAAATGCACATGCATGAGAGGTGTTTTGTGAAATCAAATGTGAAATCAAATCCCTGCAAGGTTTACACACTTTACCCATTTTTTCTTTAACTGGAGGGGACAGAACTGCCGCGCTGCAACCAATCCATAACTTTATGTGCTTTAACTGTAACTGCTAATCTTTATTCAAAACATGACTGGGAGGGCGAAGCCCATTTCCCAGCATATAGCATTTCACAGCTCACAAAAAAAATTGTTGGGTTTCTAGTGAGTATCAAAAGCTTTAACTGGGTCAAGGAATCACCGGGCAGCACCATCCACTGTGGAGTCATAAGAAGCCTTGGAGATGAGAGCAAAACCACTATGATAGCAATCTTAAGAGTTAATTATTGGGAGGGTCCCATGAAATTTGCACTTCTTAAATATACTGGCAATCTCAACATCATTGAACAATGGTGATATGGATATTTGCTTTGAACAAATATTACCTTGGAGTGAATATTGCCGATCTTGAAGTTGTATTGTGCATTACAATAGATCAGATAATAATCTAGAGCCTGTACACCTCTGGGCAGATTGTCCGTTGTTTCTTTTTGGCCTTGAAACCATGAAATTGTTATTCATCCTCCCAGGGGAGCAGGACAGGAAGTCATAGTTGCAGTATGATGTGTCTGGAGGAAAAGCATTATTTTCATTTTTTTATTTTTTTTGTGCATAGATCATTGAGAGATAATTAATTTAAGTTGCAATGACAAATTTCAAGTTAAAATGTTCTATTTCTTTTTATAAGTTTACATAGTATTTTCTTGACTAGACCTTTAAATGCAAAAAAAGCTTCCATTGTATGGACAAAAAAAAAAAAACACTCTTCTTGTATGTTCCACAGAAGAAAGAAATTCAAACCGGTTTGAATGATGTGAGAGTGAATGCTGTCAAATATTGTCAGAATGCCCTTACATATTTGCCCCGCCACAGGATTGGGATCAGGTATTTATGGCCCTGGTCAGTTTCAGGGGTCGGCATCTATCTGGCCTGGCTGTCCGGTTCTTTATGAGGTGGAAGGCCAGGTTACAGCAGAGAAGGTGGCCAAGTAGCCATATTTAAGCTTGCACATGAAAGCTTTAGCTATGACCTGCCTAAAATTACTGCTATTTATTTGTCTATATTTGAGGCAAAACCTTTGGTTTGTCCTTTTTAGTGCAATTTAAAGTACTTATTTTTTTTTTTTTCATCGAAAGTCTGACTAGACCTTTACGTATTATGTTAGGTCTGGTGGAGGGCTTCTTCTGTTGTTGCAAAAGTTGTTGCCCCTGCAGCTACAGCAAGGAGACCCTTCGTATCCTTACATGGGGCACTAGGCCAGGAATGTGGCGCCGGCCTGCGTATGTCAGACAGCCGTTTGTTTTGGAATCTGTGAGCGTATTAATCTTTGATGGGCCAGTGCACTTGCTTCCCTGCCCAACATGCTTTCACGAGCACTTTTGACTATGAGAGCGCGAGTTGTGGACGAATGACTGCCAGTGTAGACCAAAGACACTTGGCCTGCTGAGAACTTCAGTTCCCCTGCTTACGTTTACCTCTCTGGATCCCAGATTCGTCGGTGATACATGGACTGTTTTTCAGCTTTCTCAGCAGCAAATGTCTCTGTTTTCTATTCATTGTTTCAAAAAATGCTTTATATTTTGGATTCTGCATGAAGACAGGCCTTGAAATATTGTATGAAGGACTATAAACTTCACCGTAGAGTCTTTATTTGTGTGAATGAAGAGCCTGTATTAAATCCATGGAGAGGTTGTTTGTGAGCTTTCTTTTTGATTAATACAGTCACCTTTGGTGCACAGTGCTGTGGAGGCTTATATGTTTGCGTTCTATAGTTGATTCTTCATTGTGTGCTGTTAAGACTGAGGATTAGAGCTCAATGAGCACTTCCCTAAAACTTGTAGACGTTTATGTAGCTCCTATCCCTTGATCAGTCAAAGTCAGCTTCAAAGCATTTCTTAACCCTCCTCGCGGAGAAAAAGGAAAGGCCTCATGCATCTCGCAGGACCAATGAGGAGATTCTGGTTTGTAGATCAGTCTCCTTGCAGCCCGTGAATGATGTCACCTCACAAACGTTCCTCCTTGACGCGTTCCAGGCCCGCTTGGGTTTGGGCTTGACTTTGATTGGGGTCCACTTCCTGGAGAAGCTCCCCTCTGCTCGTTTTCCTGTTAATTAGTTCCTGATTATGAACCTTAGGAAGGCAATAAAACCCCTGGCCTAAAAGAACAGAGAGATAATACCCCTTCTGCTTTTATATTCTTCTTCCACAGTGCAGCATTTCCTGAGTAAATTGCTGCTTGAAAATCCCCTCTGAGTGTTTGATTAACCATATGTGTAATTTCCAGGTCTGTTTTTGTGTTGACACTGCTTCAGATATCTGTAATGTGGCTGATGTGTTGCTAGTGACTTATAAGATACAACAGATACAACAAGATGGACCATTGTTGCCAAATCTTACACATTCAGTTAGGGCTGGGTGGTATGATGGTAAATATCGTTACCACGGAATAAAGTGTCTATCGTTAGAGATTTTGCTATATTGTGTATTCCGTGGTATGCAAATATATCTGCGTAACTTGGTACTATTTAAAAGTTATATACACCTTTGAGCTATAAGGAAACATGCATGGATGAGAAAATTAAGCGTGGGACTAGGGGTGTGCAATATATATCGTCTGCGATAATATCGGAATTGTTGTTGTTTTTGATGTGCGATTTGACATTATCGAGTATTTTGCAAAAACCATTCAAAACATCCCTACAGAGCGCATGCATACATTACGTGAAGTATAGACTAGTGCGTGTGCGCATTTAGTGTGTTTTCTTTCACTGCATGATTCAGTCTATTAAAATGCATTTAGAATGATCACAAATTTAAGACATGGCAGAAAATTTATATATTTATACCACTTCATAATTCAATTTCATACGAAGAGTGCCGTTTTTCTCCAAAAATTACCATGATTATAAATGTGACATTGAATTCAGTAAACAATAAGTTAATTAAGAGACTTACGTTTTAGACACCATATTGCTTGTTTTTGCTCTATTTCGCCAACAAAAATCATTCCGAATACAGTCACAGTGCTGTTTTGTGTCTCTGAGCAACATGACAGTGTTTTGTTCTTGAATGATTCAACCGTTTAAATTATTCGGTTCAATCGCAATGACTCACTTATTAACAGTGATTTGCTGCCACCTGCTGGCGGTTTTAATTTCAAATTTCGGCTTTTTCTTTCTTTTGATTTTTTTTTCATGTTTTAAATCAGGGCTGTCCAAATTCTGTCCTGGAGGGCCGGTGTCCTGCAGAGATTAGCTCCAACCCTAATTAAACACACCTGAACCAGCTAATCAAGCTCTTACTGGGCATAGAAACTTCCAGTAAGGTGTGTTGAGGCAAGTTGGAGCTAAACTCTGCAGGACACCGGCCCTCCAGGCCCGAGTTTAATATATCAAAACATTATTTATGCATTTGTAATTGCAGGTTAAATGCATTCATGTCTTGCATTAAACAAAATACATGTGTGTAAATGCATCTAAATGCCACTTCAGATGCAGCTTCTGTGTTGATTTAATTTGCTTGGTAACAGCCCAAATGTCTTATTATTCTAATTCCCTGATTAAATGTAAGAATTTGACTCAAAAGATAATGGACACTTTTAGAAAAAATGGCTTTATAAAGGTTAAAATGCAAAAATCAGTTTAAACTTATTGGAAAAGATTCATTTCTATCAGTATGAACTGACCACCACACAGAATATGAAGAATATTAAAAACATTAGGAGTCAGCTGTCTTCGGCAGTCCTTAAGGTACCAGCACAATAACACACTCCGCAAAATATCGTCTAATTATCGTTATCGATAAAATCCCAGAAAATATCGAGATATAATTTTTTGTCAATATCGCACACCCCTACGTGGGACCCACTTGATGAGAGTTAAGTGCAATAAGCAGTAGGGATGCGCCAATCCGATATTCATATCGGGTATCGGCTCTGATAATGCCATTTTTCTCGGATCGGGTATCGGTCAGAGAGAGCCGATCCAAATCCGAGATTTATTTTTATTTTTTCAGATTGTGCGAATTATTTTGTTACTTCTGAAGCCATATGATAGCTTAATGTGAGCTACATATAAATATTTAAGTCCTTACATTAAAGTTCACACAAACTCTTTTCTCCGCTGTGGCTGTCAGTCATTCGTTCAGCCTTTAAACCCTGGTTGCATTCGGTTACGACAGTCAGTTCGGTAAAGCTCTCTCCAAGATCATTCTGTGTTCCCATTATACTTGATTTGTAAATACACGTCTATGATTTTGCAAAAAGGACTTTATCTCCTTGCCGGAGTTTAATGTTGTTTTGTTACTTGCTACCGGGTGTCTGTGAGAACAAAAAAGACTATAAATTGTTTTTAACGTGCACAGTAACTGAAATTTAAAACTGTTAAAAGAAAGGCTCAATAACTGTTGCACAGATATCATACACTACGCATCAATTTCTCTTCCCTTTGTGCTTTGCAGTTTTTAACACGAATCGCTTACAATGTGCGCATCCGGTGTGCAGAATGATGTGCTTGAAGCAACGCAGCGTCAGGCTGTGACGCCATGTTGCTTCAAGCGCATCATTCTGCGCACCGGATGCGCACATTGTAAGCGCTTCGTGCTCATAGACTGTATAAAGACAGTTTGTGCTGCACTGTATTTGTTTTGTTCTATCGTATCTATCATATGTTGTTGCCTTATTAAAAAATATGCTATATGTTCAAAATAAATGTATTTTAATTTTATAGTATATACTTACACATATATATGAATGTTTTTAATGAATGGATTTTATAATACAAATAGCAATGTGTAACATTTTACCATATTTAGTGCAACACTTTTATTTGTTCCCCACAAAATATTGTTTTTACACTAAATGTTTGGATTTCTAAAATTGTGCACTGATTTTTCTAGAATAACTTTTGCTGCCGAATTAACCTAGTTTGATACATTTTTGTCATAGATTATATACATAGGCCTATTTTTTTCATATTTATTGTTTATTTTATTTTTCTTTATAATGAAGTAGTCTGTATCTAGTAAATTGTGAAAGAATGATTATCAGTTCCACACACAGAGATATATAAATTCTACATTTATTTAAATGGGGGGGAAAAACTTCACTGGTATCGGATCGGTTTTGGCCAATACCGAACCCTAGGTATCGGAGGCGAAAAAGGCGGATCGGAGCATCCCTAATAAGTAGTGAAAAAAAACTCAATGCGGTGCTTGCGATGACTGACACACGAAGCACACACTCATAAAAGCGCCTCTCTCAGACAGCATGTGATTGCGAATCTGAAACGTGCATGATGTTTAACAAAGTTAAGTGCAATAAGCAGTGAAAAAGAACTCAATCCACTGCTCACGCTGAGCGACGGACACACAGCTGAAGCGTGCACACTGAAAGCCCTTCTCTCAAACAGCATGCGATCGCGAAAACAGATCTCTTTCCTGTTTTATTCTGCTTGAATGGTCAAATACGCACACAATTATGTCAAAATGCCCTTTGTGTGGAGTATTCACGTAAACGCAATCAGTTGTGTGTTAAATAAATGTAAACAGTTGGGTGAAAGCTGGATGTGTCTCAGTATATTGTAGGGATGTGCATCTCCATGACTGAGGCCGATACGATACGCATCTTGATGCATAGCCAACGATACGATACATTAAAGATACATATGAAGCAGCTACCGATGCGATGCGATACAATTCACCCCTGTTACGATGTAGTGCGATCCGATTCCGATTCGATTAAACGCAATGCAATTCCGTGCAATATGATGCAATGGAAAAATATGATCACTTCTAATGCCTCGAGGCCTGTTTCATAAGGCTTATTTAAGTTAGTCTGACTCATTGTCAAATGATTTGGTTCCATAAAGCAAATTTAACATAGGCCTAGATCAAGCTAGTCACTGTGGCAACTTATGCTGGGAAACTAACCTGGTCTAAAGCAGGCTAACTGTCAGACTAAGCTGAGTTCCTCTAACACTGACCAATAGGAACGTAATGTTACCACTGACTCTCTCACATATTATTATTTGAAGTTTTTTTTACAGTTTCTAGCCATGTAGCCTTTCTCTCTGGTTTTATGACCGCTGTGACTTTTATAGTTTGCAGAACATTATAATCTAAAATTGTTCTTTAAAGCATTAAAATAACTAAATTAAGTTTAAATCACTGAATTAAAAATGAAAATAAAGATGAAAGAAAATGACTATTTTAACTGGTATAAGAAGCACACATTAACTCATCTGAGCTTAGTAATTAGGATTGTGCTATCTTATATTTGATTTACCCATTACAATAGTCCCTTTACAGTTACTGCTATCATAAAAATACACTTATATGTAGGTTTAAAATTCTACAAAAGACACATTTAATGTCCAACAACAAATATTTTAACAAAATGTATATTTATAATGGAATTATTGCACTACTATTCAATTGCGCTCCGTCTGTTTAACGTGCATGCGCGCAGCAGCGCTCGTTCACTCGTGTAAGCCTCGTCCACTCCTGACAGTGAAATGAATGTTTACGTGACTTTCTGACATTTACTGATGAAGAATATAACTGACATGTCAGTTATGCACTGAGGAAAACACAACGTCTCAAATGCATTAAATGGCACAGATTTATTCGCTGTTTGTCATGGTGGATCGATTTGATCCATGATCGACATTAAGAGCTGCTTAAAAATAAATGTGCACAAATTAGTGAGATTTTCGTAAACTTAATTTGTTGTTTATGGAACCGCTTTAGCCCAGATTGATTTGTTAGGTTATTTCAGGTCAGGTTTGGACTTTAATCCCCGCTTTTCCTAGGTCTCAGTAGTGTTGTGATCCGTCATATTCACGCAGCAGCGGTGATGAGAGAACGGACTTGAGAAACAGTTTAGAGAGGAGAAATCAATCTACATATAAAATATTGGTCACATATTATTGGTCACTTTCTAAACAATAAAAGTATAGCGCATCCACTAGTAATTATATATAAATAAATCGGTTTTTACCGATGCAAATATGTTAGAAACGATGCATCGCAATACAAATGCCAACTTGTATCCGATGCACACTTTTTAAACTGATGCATCACATCGTTAACTTTTTATGCCGATGCATAGAGTGAATCGGGGAATCTTCCCATCCCTAGTATATTGGATCCGTTCAGTTGGTCTTAAAGGGTCAGCAGTCTAATCTAACTTGACTGAATCACTTTTGGGTCTTTAATAAGAATCACTTCATGTTTGATTGATACAGTGAAGACTGTGCAGTGTTTTATTTATACACAACAGCTGTATTCGGGAACTGTACGCTGTGTTCTCTTTTGTACGCTAAACACATAAAATATGTTCTTTGAGTTGATGGAATAGAAACACTGTGGCATTTATAAAATTGATACATTTATATATTTGAATTTATAAAATTGATAAAAATATTTTTTTGAATTGATAAAAATTTAGAAGCCTATACATTTTTTGATAATTATAAAATATAAAATGTTATTTTATTGATTTTTATTTTTGATTAAAATGTGTGTATAATGAAGCAAAAATTGGACTTGTTTTCTGAGAATCTACCTTGACTACATTTATTTTTGCTTACTACATTGGCAAATTGGTATACTTTTTTTTTCTTGTTAATTGCCACTAAATTGTTACCATTCAGAAGTATAGGGTCAGTGTTTTTTTTTTTTCTTTGAAAGAAATTAATACTTTTTTAGCGAGGATGCATTAAATTGACAGTAACGATATAGGTGCATCTCAATAAATTACAATGTCGTGAAAAAGTTCATTTATTTCAGTAGTTCAACTCAAATTGTGAAACTTGTGTATTAAATAAATTCAGTGCACACAGACTGAAGTAGTTTAAGTCTTTTATTAATATTATTATTATTATTTATTTATTATTATCAGGCTAGTAATACTATCTAATTAATATTAGGGCTTATTGGTTGCATTATATTTCTTTTTCCGTTTTTACAGTATTGCGCATTTTAACCAATCACACACGATTATGCTGAGCTTATGAATGCAATGGCCAATCAGAGGCGTTCAGATGAGTCATCACTGAAACAGCGGAGTTCCCTTGTTCAGCGCGCACTGACTGAATTATGATTTATCATGTTAAATACAAATTCAGTCATATTAAAAACATTAGGCTGCTTTTAGCCATACGCTGGATTTGGTTTTTGGTTAATTTTTCCCGCAATGAAACTATACAAGTAAACAATACATAAATTAGCACAATAATATCGTGTATCGGCGATCTTACAGGCTGACGGTATATGAAAATTGAGCATATCGCCCAGCACTACAGCATTTTAGAATGATTTCTGAAGCCTCATGTGACACTGAAGACTGGAGTAATGATGCTGAAAATTCAGCTTTGCCATCACAGGAATAAATTATATTTTAAAATATATTAATATAGAAAATCGTTATTTTGAATTGTAATAATATTTCACAATATTAGTTATTTTATGTATTTTTGAGCAAATAAGTGCATCCTTGGTGAGAAAAAGACAAAATCATTAAAAAAATTGTACTGATCTTAAACTTCTGAAAGATAGTGTGTGCTTAAAGCAAAGTAATGTAAATAGAACCATAAGTAGAACTTTTCTAACACAAAAAGTGTTATTCAGTTGATTTATCTCTCAAGTATTCGAGCAGTCAAAATAAACATCTCTAATCTCCATTACAGACATTGCTTCTTTAGTTGTACTCTCTTTGGGCTGTGACGGGAGAGCTGTTGATAATCAGTTATGATTAATCCTCAAACTCCCTTATAAACGCACTCTGACTGCTGGACCTGGGTGCTGCACTAGACTTCAGTCTTGATTGTGGTGTCTATCTGTTCCTCCTCACCGGTTTTTTTTTATTGATAAACTTACAGGCTTCATCACATTTGAGGATTTAAATGTAAAAAAAAAGTGAGTCCAAAATATTGTTTTAGCTTAAGATATCAGTGTAAGCCAGTGTACTGACGGAGTGTCTGCCTGCGTAGTATAGAAATACATGCACACACAACCCTGACACTCCTTTTGAGATGTATGCATCATCCTCAGTTCTTAAGAATAGCAAATTCTGCTAACATGCATTGGGGGACTGCTGGACCAAATAAAGCTCTGCCACGTTAGTCCTTCTCTCCATTTCCCCTCCCTGCTTTAACAATGACATGGCTTAAAGCATATGTCAGATGGTGGGAGCCTTTCTTGCCTTTCAGAGGTTGCTAGGCATAGATGTGCAGTTTGACAGGCTTTTAGTGATGTAACCTGAAGGCAGCATATTGTCCTTAGCAGTGGTAATCTCTCGCTCCCCTACGTCCCCATCCCCTCCCTCATCACTCTTTTTTTTTATTTTTTTATCGTCACTGTCCTCCCGCTCATCCCTCCCTGGTTTCTCAGTCTCTGTCTTTCCCACCCAGGCTCACTATGGAAACAGAGCAGCCTCCTGCTGGTTGCCTGTTCATTAGAAACTCACAAAAGTAAATGATGTGACTGTTTCATAACGGGGGCCACAAACTGCTGGCCCCATCATTACTGCTGATTCCCTGCCTGACTAGGCCACTCTCCAGTGCTCATTACTGCCCCTCAGTCACTGTCCACCCTGATTAACTTATTTGCACTCGGTACATGACGCCATTTCCCCTGGCAGGATGAAGTCACAGGCAAGTGTTGCTTCTGTCTCTCTTTTTTTTGACAAAAATTGTGTTTATTTAGATGCATAACGTCTTTACGACCACATCGATCAGGAGACTTTTCAGACGTGCACCCCAAATTCGCCTCAGCGCCACATGCTAGTCAAATGAACACGGAAAAGGTACAGGTGATGAGGGGGCTTCAGTAGAACAACAGTGAATTGCGGTCAGATGAGATGTTGTCAGGTCATATGTCTGGAAAAACGAATTTTCCTGTCTTGTCAGCCGTTATACTGTGCTCGTAGTACATGCTCTTCAATTGCACACACAAATGCAGTGGCGCGCACTGTAGCCTGTATCATTTTATATTAACGCTCAAAAGAAACTACAAGCATGCAGTGTCGTAGTTATGTTGTCAATAAAGTCATTGTCAGATCAAGTTGTTATTTTTTATAGTCTAATAAATGTTAAAATTGATAGTTCTCAATTATACTGTAATGTTGAATGTAGGGCTGGGTATCGATTCAGATGTCCCGATTCGATTTTGATTCGCAAGCTCTCGATTCGATTCTCGATTTTTTTATTACATTCAGTGAATATAGTTTTAATACAAATGCTATTGATATTTTCATTTATCCTAATCAAAGGAAAATTAAACCCTTTTATTCTTTGGCAAACAAAGTGCTGCACAACAGAGGTTTACTTAAGACTAAAAAGAAAACATGTGATTAAACTTTTAAAAATAAAGATTAATATTTATTAGCAGTAGTAGCATTGAGTCTTAATGTATACAGTGGGTACGGAAAGTATTCAGACCCCCTTAAATTTTTCACTCTCTCGCTTTAGTAAGTGTGTAGTAAACATTCATTGCGGAAATCATGGCGCCTTATGCGCGGTATCAAATGCTTCTGCAGATTTATAGTATTTCTATAGCATTTCACCTGAGCATTGCGAATCACGCGTATGACCATGATAAGCGCTGAATGAATGACAGACTTTCTGTTGTAACATCGCGCAAGGTAAATAAGGGTGACATCTAGTGGAGAAGACTAATGATAAGATTCACGTTAATCAGATCTTGTTTTAAATGTGTGCTGAAATAAATACCGGAAAAGATCGATTCGCGACTTTTGAGAATCGATATCGAATCGACGTCATTTAAAAAAACGATTAATCGAAAAATCATTTTTTTTTGCCCAGCCCTAGTCGAATGGCAATAGTCAATGGTTAAATAGGAAAAAAAAAACATTTTCATAGAGACATCAGTAGTATTGGTATCACTGATACTTGCCTTCAGTCATAAAAAGATGCCCTTTAACAAATATTAACAAGTATGCTGTCTTAATGTTGTGTCTACATTAATTTGAAGATTGAATGTGAAATTGTTGAATTATGAAATTATGATATATATATTATAAATAATAATGTGTGAATAATTTATAAAATATCTTTCTTGTACAAGTTTGCAAGACAAAAATAATGAAAAAATAAATGTGTTGTATTTCTAGTGTTTTACTTTGTGGTTTTCTAAGGTGTTGTGGCTGGTAACCAGGGTGGCCTGGTTGGTTTCTAGGTGGTTGTTTACTCGTCTAAATCAAAAGAGTCCACAGCCAAGTTCCTGATATTGTTGTCCCTAAATATGGCTTGGGTCACTTTTTCAGTGTAAGTAAATGCAACTTTTTTTGCCTCATTTATGGTCCACCATCAGTTGAATCACTTGCAAAAATATAGCAAACTTCTCAACAAACCACGTAGTTTTAGGTAGGGCTGGGCGATATAGCAAAAAAAATTATCAACGATATAATGTTTCATATCATTCGGTATCGATAATTATTGACATTTTTTATAACCTTTTTTTAAACAGAGCAATATATATATTTTTTTATTTAACTACTGTATTTTTAAATTAACCCAATTTATTGAGACAAACAACAAATATTTTTTTTTTAACAATCACACACAAAATAAAAATTGAACAAATCTCATTTCTAATGTTTTATTTATATGCAGATTTAAATAGGTCTTAAGGAAACTTTTGACATCCCGAGGCCACTGGAGGGCACAATTTACATTGTCAACGCAAGGAAATATCTGTCTATAAAAAACGTGCATTACGTCTAAATTAACTCATAAAAATAAAATATAATTTTGTAAATTGCATAAACAATTATGAACAAAACAGCATCATGTATTTATGCATTGCTTAATCTAAAGAGCCGAAGTGCCATTCACACAGATTGCATTTAAAAACATGAGATGCAGCAAAAAGGAATAAACCTCCACAAATTCATGACGTGTTTTCTAAAAGTTTAAACTGTTTTAACTTTGCATGGCTTTCTATACATCTCTTGTGTGAGACGCGAGTGCAGCAGTCATTTGTCCATCTAAAAAATGCGCTGAATATGCATTGTGTTAAATGGCTTGGTTTTGGTTTTAACTAGGGATGCTCCGAACGATCGGCCGGAGATCGGTATCGGCCGATAATCCCATTTTATGACTCGATCGGTACTCACTAACTTGGCCGATCTCACGAACCAATCGCAATTTGATGACGTCAACGTGTGACGATGTACATGATGCTTTGGGACATAAATGATTTGGCGCCGCGGTCATGTCATCGCCGGTGTGGAAATGCTATGACATTTCGAGAAACAATTAAAAATTTGCTATTTGTCGTGTGTGTTTTGCATGATGATATGATGAATAGATGGTCACTGAATCTGCTGTTAAAAATGAACATTAGAACTGATCTGTGCCTCACTGCACACGTCTGCGGCACGTTACGGCTCCACAGCTGATCACGGCTGCTCTAATCAGTGCTTGTGTTTATCAGCCAGCCGCAGCACGTTACTGAAGCGGCTCTCCGCGCTGCTTGGCTAAAAATAGTCTTTTGGGAGTTGTCACAGCATGGAGGACGGAACAAAACCTCGTCGGAGCCGTAAGGGATAACGGTAACATAATACGCTGATCGTGGGCTGCTTTTAAATGAACATTTATTTATAAAACAAAATATCTTCTTTGGACATATTAGCCTACTCAATAGCATTAACACAAGCTTTACTCCTTTCAAACTTTATCTGGAATGTCACCGTTTCTGTCACTTCAACTTCCCGATCAGGCGAACAAACACACACACACACACAAAATCGTCTGCCTCATGAAAAATATTTATTTAAAAAAAATGTTGTTAATATTTGCATCATTTATGATTTATTTTTTCCACCCGCGACCCACCCGCAAATAATCAGAATGCATTTTTTCTAGGTGGTTGTTTACTCGTCTAAATCAAAAGAGTCCACAGCCAAGTTCCTGATATTGTTGTCCCTAAATATGGCTTGGGGCACTTTTTCAGTGTAAGTAAATGCAACTTTTTTTGTCTCATTTATGGTCCACCATCAGTTGAATCACTTGCAAAAATATAGCAAACTTCTCAACAAACCACGTAGTTTTAGGTAGGGCTGGGCGATATAGCAAAAAAAATTATCAACGATATAATGTTTCATATCATTCGGTATCGATAATTATTGACATTTTTTATAACCTTTTTTTAAACAGAGCAATATATATATTTTTTTATTTAACTACTGTATTTTTAAATTAACCCAATTTATTGAGACAAACAACAAATATTTTTTTTTTAACAATCACACACAAAATAAAAATTGAACAAATCTCATTTCTAATGTTTTATTTATATGCAGATTTAAATAGGTCTTAAGGAAACTTTTGACATCCCGAGGCCACTGGAGGGCACAATTTACATTGTCAACGCAAGGAAATATCTGTCTATAAAAAACGTGCATTACGTCTAAATTAACTCATAAAAATAAAATATAATTTTGTAAATTGCATAAACAATTATGAACAAAACAGCATCATGTATTTATGCATTGCTTAATCTAAAGAGCCGAAGTGCCATTCACACAGATTGCATTTAAAAACATGAGATGCAGCAAAAAGGAATAAACCTCCACAAATTCATGACGTGTTTTCTAAAAGTTTAAACTGTTTTAACTTTGCATGGCTTTCTATACATCTCTTGTGTGAGACGCGAGTGCAGCAGTCATTTGTCCATCTAAAAAATGCGCTGAATATGCATTGTGTTAAATGGCTTGGTTTTGGTTTTAACTAGGGATGCTCCGAACGATCGGCCGGAGATCGGTATCGGCCGATAATCCCATTTTATGACTCGATCGGTACTCACTAACTTGGCCGATCTCACGAACCAATCGCAATTTGATGACGTCAACGTGTGACGATGTACATGATGCTTTGGGACATAAATGATTTGGCGCCGCGGTCATGTCATCGCCGGTGTGGAAATGCTATGACATTTCGAGAAACAATTAAAAATTTGCTATTTGTCGTGTGTGTTTTGCATGATGATATGATGAATAGATGGTCACTGAATCTGCTGTTAAAAATGAACATTAGAACTGATCTGTGCCTCACTGCACACGTCTGCGGCACGTTACGGCTCCACAGCTGATCACGGCTGCTCTAATCAGTGCTTGTGTTTATCAGCCAGCCGCAGCACGTTACTGAAGCGGCTCTCCGCGCTGCTTGGCTAAAAATAGTCTTTTGGGAGTTGTCACAGCATGGAGGACGGAACAAAACCTCGTCGGAGCCGTAAGGGATAACGGTAACATAATACGCTGATCGTGGGCTGCTTTTAAATGAACATTTATTTATAAAACATAATATCTTCTTTGGACATATTAGCCGACTCAATAGCATTAACACAAGCTTTACTCCTTTCAAACTTTATCTGGAATGTCACCGTTTCTGTCACTTCAACTTCCCGATCAGGCGAACAAACACACACACACACACAAAATCGTCTGCCTCATGAAAAATATTTATTTAAAAAAAATGTTGTTAATATTTGCATCATTTATGATTTATTTTTTCCACCCGCGACCCACCCGCAAATAATCAGAATGCATTTTTTATTACCCGACCCGTGGATTATCCGCAGCGCCCGTGGATATAGGAAAAACAAAATAAGTTTCCTGCGTAAATCAGACGGACTTAATGAAAATGCAAATTCATTCTCTGAGAGCAGGAGGTGCTTTAAAGCGGGAGAAACAGGTTTCCCCAATAACGGCTGTACACAACAAAGCGCTGAGCTCACAAATGCTGCTTTATCAGGCATATAACATGCAAGATGAAATGAAAATGACATCGAAAATTTTCTAAAGATAGTCTTCCTTCAGAAATACAGTGATATAAAAACACTCGCACCTCGTTTTGATTTTTAAACTTGCAGTTCGTGCTCATGTTTATTCAACGAAGCCTTTTGGAAAATCTGTCATTTTTGATATTGTGGTGAGTGCCACAAATAAATAAATGTATGGGAAACATCCCACAGCACAACCACCTGAGCCCAACTTCAGTCTACTCATCACCTTAACTTTAACTGCGTTTGTAGCCGGCGCCATAGCCAGACTGATAAACAAACACAGACCGGAAGTTAAAGGGGTCATATGATGCTATTTTAAAGATCATTATTTTGTGTATTTGGTGTAACAGAATATGTTGACATTATTGTAGGTCCTCTATGCCCCGCCTCTCTCAAACGCATCGTTTTCAACAAAGCCCCCTGCTTTGATAAGCGCAGTCTGCTCTGATTGGCCAGCTGACCCAGTGCATTGTGATTGACCGAACGTCACAAGCACGCGCTGGAAATGTAACGCCCCTTACCATAATCGCGAGCTTCAGCTTTCAAAGTAAATATCAAGACAGTTAATAATGCCGTTAGTTTTACCATGAGTTCAAGCCCGAAAGGGCAACAGAGTTGCGTGACAGACACAGTGATGCTGCAGTACACAAGCCGCGGTTAAGACAGCTGACGTGCTATGATTTCTGACAGGCAGTTCACTCTCCTGTGATGTGACCCTGTTCCCCTCACACACACACACACACGCGACGCATTACTCTGCGCTGCGCAAAACTCCGCATTTGAACAGTTGAACAGTCATACTTAAACTAATAAACTTAAACTGATTCAGAAGCGCCAGATTTTCAAAGCAAAGTTTTTTTTTTTTTTTTTTTTTTTTTTTTAGAAATAGTCTTTGTGCACAGCCAGCCTTGTACTCTTCTAGGTTTAAAAAACTGTCGTCCATAAAATGCGTTGCACAAATTCGAACATCTGGGTTGTGCTGTTCTGTTGTAAATA